>NW_015113968.1:47211-60613 GCF_001443285.1 Poecilia latipinna | reverse complement strand
GTCTGTCTGTCTGTCTGTCTCTCTGTCTGTCTGTCTGCCGTCTTTTATTTATTTTTTTTTTTGATGTGATATTCTGAGATATTATCAATAATAGTTCACTTACCCGCAGAAGAAAATTTTAATAACAAGAGTTATTTTTAATAAAAGGGGCTTTTAGTGAGTTTTGTGGAAAGTAAATAAATCCTCATTAAAGTGAAATCTAACAAGATACTCAGACTGTATCATTCTGTAACAAAGCTGACTTTGCAGATCAGCCTCTTATGAGTCTGACAGCACGACTACAGAAACCTTGTTAGCCTCCGCCACTCTGAGGACTGATTACATTTTTAACAAACTACGATGTGACATCTTCCTTTGACAGCTATGGAAGTTATTGGCTATAATAAGCTCCCAGAAACTCAGTTAAGAAAAATCCAAGCCACCTCATTAAGGGGGTGAATTATTTTTGATCCACTATTATTCAGCAATATAAAGATATGCTTGTTAGCTTGACAAAGTTAGTCAAAGTGGCCAAGAATTATTTATTTGCATTGCCAAGACTGTGTGTTGAGTATTGAACTTTCAACCCAAGACAGTCAGCCAGTCATTAAATGTGTTCACTTAAAGTTGTATATTTAACACTCTGCAACATGTTAAATATATCTTCTGATTCATCTGCTCCAAGCAGATTTAATGTTTTTAGACTTAAATAGATTTTATACCAGGATGCATGAATGTAAATGTATTTTAACGTAGCCAACAGTTCAACACAAAACTTGCGATACTTGTGAATAAGCTGACCTGAACATCGATGAGCAGCTAATTTGATCATTGCTTCTGCCTCGTAGGTGCAGCCGCCTTCTCTGGTGCTGTCACCCACACTCTGTCCCCGGCTCTGCTGGCCGTGGAGCTAACAGGGCAGGTCACCCACGCTGTGCCTGCCCTCCTGTCCACTCTGCTGGCCAACGCCCTGGCACGCTCCAGGAACGGCCTGTCTTTCTACGACGGCCTTTCTATCAGTAAGAAGCTCCCACACCTGCCCTCGCTGAAGAAGGCGTGTCCACAGTAAGGAGAACCAAAGGGCAAATTATTCAATATTGACAAATCTAACCATAATTACCTCAATTCTAAACTTTGAGAGCAAGTTAGAATCTGTGCTATTGGCTGAGGAGAGGCTGAGGTGGAGATTTGTTTAATTTTTTTTTATATTATTTTCAGACCTTCCTAACAGCAAATGCTTTCAAAATTGACGCTGGCAGCTTTGGTGTTTATTACTGTCTGTGAAAGGAAAGGTGCTCTGACTTTCACAGAGGTCAAACGATTTTATGATTTTATTATTGTATCTTTTAATTGATTTTATGTATTTTGTCCTTGAATGTTGTGAAAGGCACCTATAGATAAATATTATTATTATTATTATTATTATTATTATTATTATTATTATTGTTATTGTTATTATTATTATTAGTGCATGCTTGCTTTTTCTTTTTCATTTAATGACAAGATTTAGTGTCAAACTACAAAATAATTTTTTAAACAAATCTCCATTGGTTGATAATTTCTGTTAAATGAAGTAAAGATAAGTAATAATAAAATGCCATTTGTTGAGACATTACTATTGAATAAAATGTTCCCAAATTTGTACTCTCAAAGCCCCACCATGTCTCACAGCAATTAATCAATGAATAACAAATTAAGCTAAAAAAAAGTTTATTCTATAAATCAAACATAGCGTCACACATTGTTATAAACCCATTATTTTTGCAATAAATCTGCTTTGAAAAAGTACTTTTATTGATTTTAAAAAAATCCACACTCTAAATGGGTAGTTGTGTTAAATAAGCAATTTCAAAATGAAATTGGACTTTAATTTACCAGATAAGACAACAAACATTATGAAACTTTGTAGATAATTTCATTCGGTTTGTATCACTGCAGAAACCACTGAGCAATAGTTTCTTTAAAAAGCAAACTTTAGTAATAACAGAAATAAGAAATGTATTTCACAGTAAGAATTTATTTTTCACATCTTCGCTATGAACATATGAACTAATATTATTATATTATTAACAATATAAATAGACAGACAGACAGACAGACAGCTAGACAGACAGACAGACAGACAGACAGACAGACAGACAGACAGACAGACAGACAGACAGACAGACAGATAGATAGATAGATAGATAGATAGATAGATAGATAGATAGATAGATAGATAGATAGATAGATAGATACTGTACATAGGGCTCTAACCTAAAGTTTACAGAAAAAATGGAGTGCAGTTTAGTTTATTTATTTATTCCAAATATATTCACATTCACAATTCAAATACCATTGAAAAATAGTATAATTTTTTTTTATAAGTTGTTATAAAAAACTTACTCTTAAACCCTTTCCTGTATTTGTCTTATTTTTTTTACACATTATCCTTTATTTTTTTTAAAAACGAAAACATAAATATATAATATATGTTATTTGCTGGTACAGCTGAATTGTGTCAAAATCTGAATTCAGTAAAATCAATGGGTTGGAAGACATATTCTGTTTTCCTGTCACTTGTAGCATCCCTGGATGGTTTTGTCTGAGGTTTTATGTAATTTGTGTCCTTTTAGGCTTCCGTCCACACCACTGGGGCAGGTTATGGGGGTGAAATCAGTGCAGCTTCAGAAAGCAGCTGGGCCAGCAGAGGTTCAGTCTGCTGTCAGCAACAGCAGTGAAGCACAAATCCCCGTGGTGGACTCACACGGTATGCAAAGAGCTGTAGATATACACGCACTCTACTGACTCAGACCGCACCCATAGAAAGCAAAGACAGGAGAAGCGTGGTGGATTACACACACAAAATCTACAGCGTTCTTTAGAAAGTGCTGTGAAACTCACTATCACCCAGCAAGACTGCCTGAAGCAGTTCAGTGGAGTGAAAGTACAATAATTCTCAGAGAAGACAATTTTGTGAAAATGGACTTCTGAGCCTTTCAGCAGCAATCATATGGGGCAATTTTTATGTCTGGAACTTTTGACCCATCAAAATACTGATTGCCTCACTTTTACACCATCTGTGAATAAAATGTTACCTTTTTTGGTTCTGCTTTGTTTTTGTCAGAGTCGCAGGTGTTTCTGGGCTGCGTTCTGCGGTCGGAGCTGCTGCTGTTCCTGCATCGCTGTCAGACTCAGGTAAACGGGTGCAAACAAAGGCAGGGATTGGTGCAAAGCGTAGAGGAGCTGTTTAGAAAGCAGACCTTGTCTTTAAAATCCCCCTGGGTGAAAAAAAAATGGAGGATGGAAGCATGATGTACAGACAGGACTGCCGAGCGAGAGTCTGATGTAAAAACTCATTTTATTACAGCTCACATCCATCTGAAGGCAACATCTACTCACAAATAAATGCTGCTTATCAAATAATTGTGCCACAGCTTTGGTCGAGGATTAAGTTTAAGAATATATGAAAAGAGACTGTAAGTGGTCAGTTGGAACAGCTGAGACTGAATCCTGCTTCTTCATAAATTGGATGATTATTGCCTTTGTGCAGCGCATTGAGGGACGACTGGACGAGGTCTGCAGCATACGTCCAAACTCGGTTGTGGTCTCGCCTCACAACACAGTGCAGGAGGTGAGGAGATGCATAACACACTAAATCAACTTCAGACTGAGTCTGGGATTCCACCTTTTACACTACAAACACACAAAATCTTACCAAGGGTTTTTGTCTAGTTTTTAGTGCAAATATCTTAGTACACTTAAAATAAGACAAAACTGACTTAAATGTAAATTATCAGCAAGGTACAGAAGTTTATTTTAAGTCAATAATAAAAAAATATTAGTTTCACCGGGAGATTATTTCACTTTTAACATAAGCAACATATTTTGTAATGAGTGGACAAACCAGTACATTTATCAATATTAACAAATTATTGACTAAAATCAAGTTCCTAAACCTTGCTGAGAAGAGTCTTGTAAGTTAGTTTTGTCTTATTTCAACTGTGTTGAGACATTTGCCGTAGAAATAGACAAAAAAAAATACTTAGTGAGATTTTGAATTTTTTGCATTGAATTTTTGCATTTTTGCTAAACATATTACAACCCTAATTCCACTGAAGTTATGACATTGTGTAAAACTTAGATAAAACAGAATAAGTTGATTAGTAAATCCTGTTCAGTCAATATTCAATAGAATACACTCCAAAGACAGGGGCATGTTCAGCACTCAGCTACATCACTTTTTCCTGTAAAAACAACTGATAGGCGTTTGGGAGCAGAGGACTAATTTTTGAAGCTTAGTAGGTGGAATGTTTTCCCGTTCCTTCTTGGAGTATAACTTCAGTTGACAGACTATTAGGGCCATACTAGCAAAAATAAAGAAAATAGAGTCATAAAATTACAAGAATAAACTCATAATATTATGACTTTATTCTTATATTACTATATTTGCAGTGATCTTTAAATATCTCTTCTTTGTTGTGTATTCAACTGAATATAGGTTGACAAGGATTTGCAAATCATCTCATTTTACTCAATTTCCTAACTTCATTGGAATTTGGTTTGTAAATAGATAGAATTGCTGGGGAATTTTTTTTTCTTCCCATAAATATGTATACATGCACTGTTTTTGTTTCTACTAAAGAAGAGTGTTGAGTGTTGTATCATCAATCTGTGTACTCTGGGACTCATGAGTGCTTATCGGAAAGACAAATTTAGGGCAGAAACAGTCTCTATAGTGGTTTGTTTCCATAGCTCTGATCAAAAGGTATAAATCCAAACAGTTTGTGTCCAGGATGTGTATGGTCTCGTGCAAATACTGGAAGGGGGGAGGGATTGTCAGCCCAGATGATCGTCTGTACAGACCTGATTCCTTGCAGTCTGGTCCTGTCATGTTTTGTATCACATCCTGTTCACACTGGATGTGAACAGGACAGACTGAGTAACAGCTGTGTGAAAGAAGACCAGAAGTCTCTGCTAGGCGTCTTCTGAACAGTCACTACGCACCACAAAATTAGTCGATCTGATCCTTGACTGGCCCAGATTGGTGATCAGATGGTGACAAATGACCAGGATGCATTTTTAAATGACTTCTTCTGTTCGTCTTATGATTTCAAGTATTGTTCACGTTTATCAAGACAAGAAACAAAATGTGTTTGCATTTCTATTTTTAACGTTGCAGACTGGCTGGAACTGTGGGATGAGTCCACATGAACACTTACTGTACATTTGGACAACAAAATGAAAAACTCAGTGTACACAGAGCTTTTGAATAAAAGTGTGAGGTTACAGACGCAGCAGCAACAAGTGATTTATGGAGACTCTGTGCACACAGCAGAAAATTGCCATAAAGCAGCAGAAGATAGAGAAAGTACATAATGCAAGCGGCATCTCCGTGTATTCCTCAAAGCTTTTTTTGTTCGAGTGTGCAGTATAGACATTTGTCCATTCCTCCTGATAGAACTGCTCACAGTTTTTCCATTTATGCTCACATGTCTTCTGTGGAACAGAAATGGACGTTTTGTGATGACCAGAACCTCGGCTTTGTCGTCCTTATGTTATCCTTATAAATGGTAAAAATGTCTCATCATAAGTGGTAAATATTCAAATGTAGCTCGTACTTATTCATGAGTAATAAGGAATTATTAGCGTAAAACAAGCTCCTATATCCTGCTGAAGAGTTGTAAGTTAGTTACAAATATCAAGTGAACTGAGATATTTGGACTTGATAGAAGAAAAAATACTTGCCAATATTTTATTCACTGTGTGAATATTTGGCATCAGCTGTAAGTGTGTCTCCTTTCTCATATTAATACAAAACCGTTTTGACTTTAACGTGGTCTTGATTTTAGAGTTACATGAAAACGCTGTGAGTGTGGCACTCAGAGCGAGCCTTCTGAGAATCATTCTCAGAATCTGCAGGGGGGGGGTTTGCAGCATTTTGTGTTTCGGTCCAGCCAGGCAGCTGGCTTTGAGCAACAGAAACATCTTTACGCAGCAGGGCACTAAGCAGCAGATTGACAGAGCTCAGTGCAGCTTTTAGCACATGAGGCACGCATTTCCCTCTGGACTCTGAGGACCAACAGCATGACACAAAGATGAGTAATCGTTTTCAGGAGCTGGATGAAAACAACCTCATTTTAGTCTGAAATCCGGGAGGGACATGAACATCCAGTCTAATTATCAGAGGTAAAAAAAGAGAAAAATGACCGTCTGATTAGGGTCATGCTTATAAATCAGGTAAACAGGAAGATAAAATTTCTAGGATTTTTCAAGAAGCTTACAAAAACTAAACGTTAAATTTAAAATAGTTTTTAACTTGTTTTTAATTTCTCCCTGTGTTCTCCCATGCACAGGGAGAACATGCAAACTCTTTAAACCACCATAAACTTGTTGAGAAATTGTATTTCTTAACAAGAATTTATTTTGTCACATATTAGTACTAGATTTATGGGTTAGATTTTATTTCTTTGTGTGTGTGTGTGTGCGTGCATGTGCAAAATTGTGGTAAAACAATTAAAAATGTGCTACTGGAAGTACCAACAAATTTATATGCATCAGTAGATTTATTCCTTTTTCATAAGCAGAAAATGACAATGCAAACAATATATATTTTTTAAAATCTGTAGTTTCTTTTTCTTCCGTTCCAGGCCTACAACATGCTGAGCGTTGCTCCAGCTCAGACCATATTTGTGGCTGACAGAGGAAAGCTGGTGGGACAGATCACATGGTCAGAGGTACAAACTGAAATATGTGGATTTTTACTGTTCCCTACAAATACTCTGACCTCTGACACGTTTATCATCAGGGAGCAAGTAGCTGGTCAAAGTTTTGCAACTCTCTCTCTCTCTCTTTTTTCAGATGAAACAAATTTTGGTAGGCTTGGCCAAGGACATCTAAGCAGCGTCAACATGGGATCGGCACTTCCTGTCATCAAATTTAACCTGACATGAATAGCATCTCTCTCTGATTAGCACGCGACAAAGCCTACATCCGATAATGCTATCACTCCTTCATTCCCCAAGTGTAACAATGTTTGCACATCAACAAAACTGTAATTAACTGTCGACTCCGATGGAAAATATTCATTAAAGCTCTTTTTTGCCTTTAATTGTAATCAGCGGTCCAGACAAGCGAGAGCGCACATCATTCACTGATCTGTACTTTTTGACATGGTAATGAGATAAATACTACTAATATTCAGCAGATGTGAACACAAAGGCTGTTTTAGTAGCTTATTCACCAGTTGCCACAATGAAATCTGTGCTGTTTTCTTCTTCTGATAAGCAAGTCTCACTCAGTGTTTGCTGCTGAGCTACACGTTTGTGCGATGGAGCAGTGCATCACAGAGCATTTTTTATAAAGTATATTATATATATTCTTTCTCACAATTATGCACTATTTATGTTGGTATCCTGCATAAAATCCCAATGAAATACACTGAAGGGCTTGGTTGTAACATGACAGAATGGTGTGAAAGTGCTCTGCTGTGGACTGTTCCTCTCTGTTTAAGCTGGCTTTGAGGGCACAGAGACCTCATATTACTTTAGAGATGTTTCAGTTTGTGAGGTAATTTCCTACCGTAGCGGTGTCAGACTTGCCTTCACCATTAAAAAGAAAAAATGCCAAAGACGGTTTAAAGCTTTTTCTGCAATGTTTTCCTAAAATATTTTTATGCGCATATTTCCTTTGCCTCTCTCAGTGTCATGTCTGCTTCCTAAATAACCCCAGATGTCATGTTGCAGAGGGGAAATAGACCTTCATTACTTCTGTACTTTGCTGAAGGGCTGCGATGAGTCACTGGAAACCATTTGTTAAAGTGCATCTACTGTCTGATCTCCTCAAACAGCAGGGGGGAAGCAGCCACGATGCGCAGCACAGCGTCATGTTGTACAGACATCCCTCGAAAGATTACGATGACAGGTCGCACCAACCGCTCCTTTCAACGTCCCCCTCACTTTTTCTTTCCCTCCTCTCTGTAACACGCAGGGCTGCTGACGTACGTACAGAAACACACACCAATGATGCGTGAGCGACTCCTTTACTCCCTCGCTGTATTTCCTAAACCTTGCCGTTTCTCCTCGCTGCACCTGGGGCTTTCAGATAGAAAAGTGTGAATTATAGCTAATCATGTTTCTGACTCAGATAGATAATTGGATGGAGGACATTTTTTTCACTTGAGAAGTCTTACAGGACAGATTTTTCTTTTTTTTCTGTTATTCTCACTTAGTCAAGGTCAGCTCTTTAGTCCTTCAATGTGAGGACTGAAGTCATTGTTCTCCCTCCTCCGCTATATTATCTCCTTAGTTTCATGAACACCGAAAATAATCCTACATAAGTTCCTCTGTTTCTTGTGCATCTCTCCTCTTGTCTTTTCTAAGACAGAGGAGTTCTGGTTCTGCTAGAGGTTTCTTCCTGTTAAAGGGGAATTTTCCTCTCCATTGTTGCTCAGTGTGAGGGATTGCTGTGAAGTCAATGACTCGATGCAATTTGTTGGATTTTCTTAGATACTGTAATTTTTGATAACTAGGATCGGAATCTGTGTGTGATTAAAGTGATTTTTTCTTTTTAATTTAGTTGTAGTGACATTTGTTGTGAACTGGCACTATATAAATTAACTGAATTAAACTGAATTCAGGAGGAAAAAAAATGACCAACAAAACCAGGCAGCCATATTTGTCACATATATATTAAAACCAACGCTTTATAACAACATATTTACACCGACTCTTTACAACTCTGCTCCAGTTGTTTTCTACATCGAATAAAAAACTAAAATGTCACATTTAAACTGTACATTCACATGAAGAATAGGCCTACCCTCACTCATGTAAAAAATAGCATTTATAGTCAGGCCTTTAAATCCTTCC
Organism: Poecilia latipinna; assembly: GCF_001443285.1. Classification (NCBI taxonomy): domain Eukaryota; kingdom Metazoa; phylum Chordata; class Actinopteri; order Cyprinodontiformes; family Poeciliidae; genus Poecilia; species Poecilia latipinna. The sequence goes on along the minus strand of NW_015113968.1, from coordinate 51,785 downwards.
GGTTGATGCATTTCGAAGAGTTTCGCCTCAAGAAATGTCTTACAGAACAATCATTGCTGGTGGACGAGGCTCGAGTCCTCACTGAGTCTCATGGGCGTTTCCACTGCGGTGACCAGCGTCTTTCGTTCCGCAGCCTAGTTGTAAAAAACGTCGTCCTCGGACAGAGAGCTGCTGTCGACGTGGCGGACGGCGGCTTCCGCCGTCGCCATGCTCCTGTCCTCAAAGGGACGATCAGCGACCCGCTGGGCGCCGAGTGCTGGGGGAAGCGTCGAGTTGGCCAGCGGCGGGTGAATCAGGCTGTCGCCGCCGTAAGTCTGAATGTGAATGCTGTACAGGTGCTGGGGAACGCCGACGCTTCCTCCGTCGAGCAAATACTTGGACAAGAAGTGGCCCTCTGCGGCTGAAAAACGACGGCAATGTCAGTGAGTTGCTCAAAAAGAAAGAAAGAAATTAAATAAGTTGTGAAAACAATCACAGCTGGAGCCTCTCGGGTTGCTCAAATGATTTACATTTGCAAGTAAATTGATAAGCAATTAAGAAAAACCGCTTTGAAGCGTTTCGTCGCACAGTGTGTGGCTGCAATCTCGAACGGCACTTAGAGTAAATACAAACTCAGCCCAGCCGTCAAAAAAGTTAAATTTCGTGTGGCAGTGGCTGAAATTCGTCATCATTACAGTGCGCTGGAAATGTTATTTTTTTTAGTTTTTTCACACTTCAATGTTTCAGATCAAACACATTTTAACACCAGGTAAAGATAACCTGAATAAGTACAAAGTTAAGTTTTTAAGTAATTAATAATTTTTTTAAAGGTTTTGAGTGAACTGCAGAGAAAACACGGAAGGGTGGTGAAGGTTCCCAGGAGCGGCCTGCCTAGAAAGAAATTCACCGAAAGTAGAACCCATAAAACACTCTAAGGCAGAGGTTCCCAAACTGTGGGGCGCGCCCCCTAGGGGGGGGGGGCCGTGGCATTGCCGGGGGGGCGCGGGAAGCCGTCTGGATGAAAAATAAAAAAAAACATGAACACTGTATGCGCTGGGTTTTTACCTTAGAATGGCCAACTGTTATTCCTATGTCAATTTGATACAGTAGAGGCTTCCACACTTCCCATATTTGTGTCCTCTGTCACTTTTATCAGCAGTTAAAACTGTTTAATTCGCTGTTAACATGTTGTAACCTGTTTTTCCGAGCCGCCTTTAAACGCAACATGAGCGCTACGCTGGGTTTACACCTGTGAAGGAGACCTGCTGCTGCTGGGCGGAGCTACGTAGGTTTGTGTTAGAATCACGGCAGCAAACCAGCAAAACACAAAGAACTTTTCACTTTTCACAGTTTTTCCCTCCAAACTAACCGACTGAGTTGAATAAAGCTGCTGGATGCAGGTAATGGATGACTAGCTAATATCAATACAGAACCTTAAGCTTAACAAGTACCTTATCAGCTACCGATGTTGGTGTCTATTTTCAGCTACGTACATTCATTTTGCCCCCAAAGAAGTCGATGCCCCCCGTCACACGCGTCGTTTCAACCAGACAACCATTTGTAATCCATAGGGGGGGGCGCAGAAAATGTTTGGAAACCACTGGGGGGGCGCAGAAGAAAAAGTTTGGGAACCACTGCTCTAAGATTTATTTCACACCAGATAGTCTGGTGGAGATGCAATTTTGGTCCAAAATTGCAACGTTTGTTACATTTTCAGCTGGTGTGGTCGTGAATGTTATTTATATAATCATGATTTCATTCAAACTTTAGACCCAGTTGTGCTCTTCAAGACTCTTTCACCCTCTGATCCATTTGAAAATCTTTTCACTCAAAAATCTATTAGAGAAAATGGAAGCCTTCAAATAATGAGCTTGTGATTGTAATCAGCCAAAGCCATTAGAGAAGAAATGACCTGCGATGTTCTTTTAATCTGTTGCTTCATTTGTATTCTGTGAACTTTGCAGGGTCTCCTGAAAAAAAAAAAAAAGTCTCAAGGCTTAAAAGCTGTGGTGACTCACCAACCTTGTGAGCTGGTGGACGGCTGCTCCGCGTTGTCGCTCATGGACCACATGTTCATCGCCGCCTCGGCCAGGGCGAACTGTTCCGCCACACCTGGGGAACAAAAACATGTTTTCTATCGTCTTTCTCCTGAGTCAACCCCCTCGTCGTTTCTCAAAAGGTCCAGCAGACGTCACAAATTAGAGAAAATTCAATAAGAGGAGTAGATTTAAGCCACTGTCCTTGGAAGTCCTTAGGGTTATTGATCCCTCAACCCCCTGCCACCACCTTTCTGCTTGACCACCTTTTGTTTTACCTAAATTAAACCCATCGGTTTGCTTCACCTGCAGCAAATCGGGCCTCCTTGATTTCATCTGTCATTTGGGAGTAAAACTGCTCATCCTCCTGCAGCTCCGTCCCCATGGCCCCCCATCCGCCGCCTCCTTTGCTCCAGCCTCCGCTCCACCCGGCCCTGTTTCCTCCACCCTCGTCGCCGCATCCACCCCAACCTTTCCACTCGATCAGGTGAGCGACTCGTCCTTGGGCCATCGCTGTGGGCTTGGTGATGTGCTCCTTTATCGTGGCCACCAGGCCTAAACAAAGAGAGGAAGAGAAGAAGAAATGTGTCTTCATAACATTTATTGGATAAAAGGATAGGCCGGCCAAGAAGAGGAGCAAAGTGGATAATTTGATGAGGGAGGTAAAGCAGAATGGGAAGACTTTCTGCTGCAGTTGGGTTATGACAATTTAGAGGGGGAAAAAATGATGGCATAGCATGATAAATATTAAGACTGGTGAAGAAAAACAAAACTTGAATGCAACATTATTTACAGAACACCATCATCCAATTTTGCAGCAGTCTCCTGTTGAATGGACTGAACTTATACCACTCAAAGCGTTTTACACTGGAGTCACTGCATGTCGGTGTGTGCATGTCACACACCGACATGCAGATCAGTAGGGGTTAAGTTAAGTGCCTTGCCCAGAGGCACGTGGCAGGAGGAAGCTGGAATCAAAACTACAACCTTCCGATCGCAAGACGACTACCTATACACCCACAGTTGCCCGTTACAGAAAGGATATGTATACATTCATCTCTGTGCAACAACATGCAATTTCTGTCTTATCTCATACATCATTTGTGGATGTAGGTTGGTGTGATTGTGGGTTCATCCTGCAGACATGTCATGTTAGTGGAGTTCAAGCTCAACTCGTTCGCAGATTTTAATTTTATCCATGTCAAACTAACAGGGCACAAACGTCTTAGACCAAATAGATACAAATGTTTGTCTAGACCTCTACCATTTGAGCATATTTTTTTAGCAAACAGGTCAAATCTAACCTGCATGGAAACATAACAGAATATTTCTAAGGTTTATTTAACAGAACAAAATATTAATCACTGTAAGCACATAATTAGTATGTACACCAGTATGTATGTTTGTTTCTGACCAACTCTGTAGCAGCGTCTCTTACTGGTTATAATACGCTGCCAAACATGGCCGTCAGTCAGTCAACTGGGCAGTATGGACTTAAAGCTTTGTTGTGATATTTTCTGATACTATTGTGATGTTGATAAAAGTGACAATAATAACTATTTATTACTTATGTTTTTAGGTAACTGTGTTGCTGTGACCCCAGCAACCAAAAGCCCCACAAACACAAATACTGTCAGGACAAAACAGATCTCATCTGTGTCACTAAGCTGCACACAGGAACTGCATTTAGTCATATTTCCAAATTCATTGGTATTTATTGGTGCTCTTAACGAACAAACAGTAGAGAAAATAGTAAAAGTAACAATCCCGACAACACAGACATTTTCTTTTAAATCATTAATTCAAATTTATTGTGACAACAATAATTCAAAATTCTCATCATGAAAAGAAATTGGTAATGAGATTTAGTAAACGATACAATAAATGTCCACCTCAACATGGTGTTGTGAACTGAATAAAAAAAATGGTGGAGACTACGACCATCCAACGGCCAGTCAGTTACCATGGATACGCTAAACGCAGGCTAGCTGAGAGATATTGTTACTAGCAAATTATGTCACTCGTTCACATCATTTCTTTTCTCTGCATAGAGGAAATAAATGTCATGGAATATTTCCAAGAAGAATCACCGTTACAAGATTAACAAACAAATACAACAGAATCGTCGTCATTTGCTCTTTTTTTTTTTTCAATTAAACGCAAAACATCCGAGGGGAATCATCTGCCTCAGCTTTGCATTCCAGCTGTGAGTCTCTCTGTGTTCCTGCAGCCCAAACATTAATGTGTTAATCATGACCTGCTGAAATCACTGGACAAAACAACAAGAAGCCATCCTTTTATGTAATCACATTAGACAAGGGTAGGAAGGTCTCAGGGAAATGAAGAGCGGGAGTGAACGTGACAGTGTGCCTCGCTCATATTTCAGAGGAGAAAATTAAAGCCATATCAGAGGGGAAACATTGCAAAGGTTGAAAAGACAAAAGGTCAAATAAAGAGACAGAACAGATGATGTTAAAAAAAGAATCGATGGGGAAACGGGAGGAAAAATGTCAGCAGTGTAATGACAGGAAATAGACAACATAAAAAAAAAGGGGGGGG
>NW_015113968.1:31805-43934 GCF_001443285.1 Poecilia latipinna | reverse complement strand
AAAAAAAAAAAAAAAAAAAAAGAGGGGGGGGGGGGGGGGGGGCAGCTGGTTGCCTCGGTGCCGGGAAGCTGAGATAAAGATCAAAGCAACTTTATTTTCGTTTGAGCTCAATACCTGCAGATTTCACAGCACGCTTTATTGCGTGTTGTGTCACCCAGAGCTGTCTCACCCCGCTTTCACACAGCGACGGCTCTGCTAGGGGTGTCGAGTGGAAAAGAATTGAGGAAAATATCTGCTTGCGTCAGTTTAGGCAACGTGAACGCACCGGAAAAAAGGCCCCCACGTTTTCCTCGTTTTTTTAATTTGTTTTTGTTCTTGTTTCAAAGACAGAGAACAGACTTGAAGATGCTCTCCATCTGCTACGGAGGGAAGCGAAAACAAACATTTCCACATGTCAAAATGAGGCTTAAGCACAACGGTGCAAACTGCGCTCTGTCTGTGTTCATCGTCTTAATGGATGCGAGATGATTGCAAACACCCGATGACTGCAAACATCTGAACAAGAAAGACGCCAATCAGCTCACAGGTGTCGAGAGCAATTTTCAAAAATCTAGCATTTCGTCAGCAGCACCGCATAATCAGCTTATTTGTTAACTTTTTCATAAGAATATGGCTGAAAAGTCCTTACAAAAATCTTATTACATGGATTATGTTAGAGATATGCCGTTTCCCACAAAGTTCAGTCTGAAGAGGACAGATTGGTGTGAGCCCGCTCATGATGAATGAATCTCTCATGTTGAAACTCTGCAGAATTAGTTCTCCCCTCAATAAAATTGAGTCCTGTGGAGAGGAATCGTAAGGCTGAGTTTCATTCAGCCATGTTTGTGGTGTGTGCTCCAACACTTTAGTGCTGCTGCTTCTTACATTTATTTATTTTCCCTGTTCATGCACACTGCTGTACATATACGAGACTTGACACCTGTTGAGCTGATTGCCATGGTTTGCTGTCTGCAACCACAAGACGTCTGCAATCTTTCTTCATAGCTAAAGAATTATTATGTGTTTGCCCTGAGGATTTTACAACCTATGTCTGGTGTATGAAGGGTCGAGAGGGACAAAATGAAACAAACAGTTGAATCATTAATTACACATTAAACAAATAATTATTTATTTGAAATTGTATCAAATATGTCATCATCAAAATGCAAACCCATAATAGCCAATGCAGATGATTAATTAAAAATGTTTTTGATTTGTGCCATGGTTCCTGTTCCTAATTTTTTTCTGCTGGTCGTCAAAGTCGAGGGGCGGGTCTATAAGGGTAACCTCTGAACTCCAGTAGTTTGACAGTCACATGTTCGCCTTGCTCTGCCACATCCTCTGGATGACAGTCTCCTGCTTCTGTGCGTCTGATGATTATAAAATCTCTCCAAACAGTTCACGTTAAAGCTCATGAAAGTCCTTGATCACAAGGGCCGCCATCATTTTTCATAGAATGAGACTAGTGTAGACTGACTTGTAGGATTTGAATGGAGTCGTATGCTGCATCCTCAAAATAACATTTACATTATTGTAGTGGAGTTAAACCATCAAGAGTAAAAAGACATGGACTGACTATGTTTTGAAAAGCGAGACGTGCAGTGGTGGTGCACGACTCGCTTGTACAAAGAGTTGTTGTTAGGATACGTGTCCTGGTGCAAGTCTGTGTGCAGCATATTTACAGTGCTGATGGAAAACACAGCAACTAAATTAAAACATCTATTTAAATACTGACAAGAAAATACTTTTTATTGCATTTTGTGGGAGCCATCTGTTGGATCTCCAAGATACTCTGCTCAGACCTTTATCCTCCTTTTAACTGGATGAATCAGCGTGTAAATCTTTACTTTATGAGTTCAGTCTCAGCCTGATTCTTGGGCTTCTGCATTGCCAATGTTTGGTGATTTAGTTCCAAACTAAAGTCATAAATTTATTTTTGCCAACTGCCTTGACATTGAATTGAAATCGATGCACCTTTCATGAGCTCCATGACTGTACGCAGTTGAAAAGAAAGTTTTGTAAACACTATGCATATTTTAAAACCTCAACTTTCATAAATCTTTTTATGCCTTGATACATATTGAAAGAGAACTTGATATCTAAAGGTTACATGTTTGAATCAGCATTCTGCAGCCCAAATGGCTCACAAACCATGTAAACAATGTTATTAATATTTCCAGGTAATATTATCCAGAAAGCGTCAAAGAAGATCGAAGCTATGCAACTGCATCTGTGTGTGTGTGTGTGTGTGTGTGTGTGTGTGTGTGTGTGTGTGGCGTTGTATATGGCGCACCAGTATTGCAGTCAGAAGCTGTTTTGAATATCTAAAGAGAATTTGATTTAATTTAGCTTAGCTGCCACGAGCCGATTGCTGTGAAGGTCACGGTTTTTAATAAGCCTTGATCTGAAATGAGGGACAACGTGTTCAGCAAATATCACAAAGTGGACCCTAAACACCACCTGACACACAGCCTGAGATGTAAAGCAGCCCAAACGCAACAATTACATTAACTAAGCCATTGCTTGACGATGTTGGGCTTCAGCATGTTCCACTAGGACATCATTAAATGTCACATTAGCAAAAATAATCCTACTGCAGACACCATGCAGTTATCATGTATAGGTTATTATTGATGTTAATTATGTTAGGTTCTAGTGTACAGGACCATCGGGGGGTGGACTGCTGAATAAAAATTTAAACGTGAGAACATTTCTTATCTCTGAAAATCAGCAATTAAAAATGTGATGGTAGGGGCATTGAACCCGTTTTGGCTGAAAGTAAGCAAGCGACAAATATATGACAACCATACAGGCTAAATATTACAGTTAGAATTAAAAATGTGGTTTTGATGACTGGTTCTACTGTAGTTCAGCTACATTTAGTAGCTGTTCACCAATGTCACTGACAGAGAGTACAAAAATGTTTTACTGACTCGTTTATCAAAGCTACTGCAGTAAATACAGCTTAGAAGTTCAATGAAGTAAACTGAAATAGTTACAAAATGGACCATTTGTAAAATTAGTGGCATATTACATCATGTGGAAACATACAAACAAGACTTTGGCCTTCAATCAAATGTTCAAGGGGAAAAGACGAAGGTGGTAAAAGTGATGGCATGTTTGTTTGATGTTCTCAAACTTAAATGACTTTGAAGCTTTTACAGTGGGAGGTGTAGCTTTACACTGAAATGTGACTTTCAGAGACGACACCCCATTTACGCTTATGGGTAAACATTTAATATTAATTGTAACAAACCCCTGCAAAATAAAAACTTTTGTAAAATGTAGATAATAGCAAAACTTGATGTGGGGAATAAATGAGAAATGTCTTCACATGTATTCAGATTTAGAAAAGCAACAAACAGGCACAACATATCAGGGAAACATGATGTTATATCAACATCCCTGTTGTGAAACATGGTGGTGGCAGGATCATGCCATGTGGAGGCTTTTATTTTATAGAAAGCATTGGATAAAATTAACTGTTACACTCTTCAGATTTTTACCAATAAGATAAAATTAAAGATGTGTCACTGTCACTGTTTTACTTTGTTTTGGACTCTCATATAAAATCCCAACGAAATAGACCAAAGTTTGCAGTTATGATGTGAAAAGTTGGAAGCTGTAGAAATAATTCTTCACATATGAGACGATGGCTTTGCATAGCGAGCAGCATAAAAGCGAAAGCGCACGAAAACACTAACATCACCGTTTTGCATTAAAGTTCCATGATGTGCTTTTAGCAGCTACGTTGTTTGACAGCAGTCGTCACACCTCGGCTGAAAGTGCAGCAGCAGTTTGTGAGGATTGATTAAGGCTGAGTAAATGTTAAAAAGCCTTTTAAACGCACTTTACTGGATTGAATCTGCCATCGTCTCAGCCGTGCGCCTGCATGTACTCGTCTAACCTATTCATGGGGTTTTTATGCCGCTGATAATTACTCTGTCAGTCTAATAAAGGAGCTTCCACTTGGAAAAGTTCATCAAAGCACAACACATTAACAAAAAATAATGAGCCTCCTGGAGGGCGAGAGACGCTGTATAGATGGGCGGGAGGAGGGGGTGGCAAGGGGAAGAGGAGGAAGCAATAACATGAGATCAGGAAGTGAGACACGAAGGCAAAGACAGAAGATCTAATTGAAGATGGATATTAGTGCGTGTTTGGGTGAGTAAGAGAAAAAGATTAAGGAAGGAGGAAAATTGCATTTCCAACCCCTTGTGGTTACTTCCCCGGAATTGATTTGCAAGGCAGCGCACAACATGAATCAGACATGTTTGTCTTTGTGTTTCTCACCTATCAGAGAGGATGTAGCCAGCTCTGCAATGTCATAGCGACTGGACTTATCTGCCACTGTGCCGTTGGAAGGATTCTGACCGTCCTGCACCGCATGAGGCAAGAGAGAGACAGATAGAAGTGTAAATATGCTGGCAAAGCAGAGGTTACAAATACCCAATCAGGATTAAATAGATACGTTATGCTAACATGCTAATCAACATGCTAATTGTTGACATTTTTACCTAAATGTATACATGATATAATTGATAAACAAGAGACAATTGAAGTTGGAGCTGTGAGTTTAACTCTGAACACTGAATTGATTCATTTCACCCTGAACTGAATTTGGAATAAGTTCTTCATAAGAGCGACTAAAGGTGAACAATATGGACTGATAGTTTTATTGTGATATCAGCTTATTTGTTTACTTTTTGAGTAACTGACTGTGATCTCAGCCCCACAAACACAGATACTGTAAATACGATCACTGCAATTAATTGTGTTTTCAAATGCATTGGTATTGATCAATGCTCTCATTGAACTAACACTGGAGAAAATAGTAAACATTACCATCCAGAACAGTTTTGGGTTTTTCTTAAACAAAATGAATTGGAATTTTCACGACAGCAATAAATCAAAATTCTTATCATGATAATAAATGTATCACGAAAAGTGATAAACGATACAATAAATGCCCGTCATTAGTGGCAGAGCACTGCTTTCCTCCCTCCAGCTTCACATACCTAGAAAAACAAATGTTTGCTAAATAGCTTAACTTCACTCAGATTGCTGTAAGCATTCGTTTTTAAGTTGAACTATACGATCCTAGACGGATACTTCTCTGGACTTTGTAGCTTTGTAAATGGACCATTCTTACAAAAATAGCTCTTAATATAACCATTATATCCATTTTAGCTCTATACTTGTGTTTTTTGTTTTGCTCTTTTGGAAAATGAGCCTCTGCTCTAGTCTGGAGTTTATGGAAGAATCAGGTTTTTCCTCCATCTTTCCATCAACTCTGACTAATTTTCCCCATCTCTTCAAAAAATAAAAAAATAAATAAAAATCCAACCCCACACCATAATACAAAAAGTGGTGGTGATCAGGTGTTAGCCATAGTTTTCCATCATTTTATTTTGAATGCATGCCACAAAGTGAAATTTTGCCTTTTTACCACTCTTCCAAAAAAACAAAAGTCACACATCAGGGTTTTATTTGCCAATTTGAAGACTTTTGATTGAAAATAGCTACACTGGATTTTCTTTCGGGGTATCATAGCAAAGCAGCTGAGCAGTTCTCGGTTCTCAACTTTGAAAATCATGTATTATTTTCCTTCTGTTTCACAATTGCACTGTTTTTTATCGACACAAAGTAATGCAGCTGTGAGATGCGTTCTTCACAGAGCATATTGATGTGTCCTGGGGAAAGATCCTGAACCCTACTTTGCCTCTGATTTGTCCGGGTTTGTGAGCTCGAGGCACGGACAACAACATCTCTACGGAGACTCGAGGGACCGTGTAGGCGAATAAATCTGTGTGTAAATGGATAAATAAGGATTCGGCAAAAAACAACAGCAAACTTTGTAAATGAAAACAAGAGCCACAAGAAGAACATTCACACCCCCCATCCCCTTTAACAATTCAGCCCACGCATTTGCTGCATTATTTTCTCCCAGGCAAACAGGAATGTTAATGAAGTTAACAGCCAGAAGTTCTTCGGCATTCGCACTCAGCCTGAATCAGGTGCTAACGACAGAAGGCACGATCTCGACACCCGAGTAGGTGCAATCAGAACAAAAAGAAGAGTTAAATCAGAGTTAAATGATTAACTCTGATTGAATGTTCTCGAACTGACTGCAAAGACTTCAAGGATTTTAATAAAGTGCAAGGTCTGGATTTGTTTTGTTTTTTTCTATGTTAGAGCATAATCAGTGGTTTTTATTACAAATAGATTTTTTTCTTTTCTCTTTTAAACAAGAGTAGGGTTTTCCGTTCTCTGATTGGCTGGGAATTATGCTCATTTTGTAACTGGGAACCTCCTGCCTCTCAAAACAGCTTAAATGTGTCTCTCCTCCTCTCTTTTCTGACAAACGACCGATGAGAGAGAATTGCCTTCATACGTCTACATGAGATCCGGAAAACCAAGATGTGACGCGTGAGGCTACATTTTACTTACTTCCTTGTTTAATTATTTATTTAATCCTTGTGGCACCTGAGCTGCCTTCACTGGTTCCCAGTAGGACGTGTCGGGAAGGTGAATATGCAGCAAAAATAACCTTTGTAAGCTAAACTGTGGTGCAAGTCTGTTTTCCCGTCTGAAACTAAAGACTGTGCCTTCCTTCAAAAGTGATGGAGAATAGAATGAGTTATTTTAAAACTTCATCTGTAATGTGAGTTTTTGTAAACATAATCTGTCTTTTTTTTTTTTTTTTTTTTTGTAAACTGATCCCAGGAACAATAGCTGACACAGCAGGCTGCCGACGCTAATGGGGATAGCAATAAGCAAAACCATACTAAAAATAAACCATGTGAAGGAATAGAAATCTGGTAGTGAGCCCATCGAACTCATTCTTAGGATAAAATCAATTTCTTTTAGATCTGACTTGTGATAAACAGCGAGACTTGTACATCTGTGAACACTAACAAAGCGTGATATTAACTACGCAGACACAGACATCAAGTCGTACCTTGATGGGAGCCGACTGACCTTCCTCGGTCTGGTGCAGCGATGACGATGGCAGGTGGAGTTCTGTGGGGAATCACACATAAAGAACTGGTGTTAGATAGACTTATATGTGACCAGGGGTCAAGTGAGGCTCATACATAATGGAAGAGGTTCTATGTGTGTGTGTGTGTGTGTGTGTGTGTGTGTGAGCTTTAAACCCCCTTAGTGCCATTTAACCGAGGCCCCTCTGCATATTTAGCTTTGCATCAGTTCACGCTCTGCCTCTTTGCTTCATAATTGATGGTGATGAGGCTCATGTGAATGACAAGAGGAAATGAAGTGGCAGCCAGTGCTGTGGAGAATTGACATCATTAAAAAGGTCAGCAGACACACACACACACACATTTGCGCACACACTTTTCACACTTTCAGCAATACCAACGCATGCTTGGGGTTTCCCAGGAGGGTGGGAGCGGGGAAGGGGGTGGTGAGTGATGTCGTCGAGACAATCGGCGGTCACGATGGAAACGCCGTGGCAACGGAAAGCCAGGTGATACCCTTCAAGTCACACACTGATGGAGACACACACACACATGCACACACACGCACACACACTTTCTCCTGCTGTGCTCTTCTTATCTGTTTTTCTGCCTGCCTCCAAAGTGCATCTGTGCTCAATACCTTAAATCTTGTTTGAAAGGGCCGCTTTCTAATTAAAACATCAGTCTTTTTAATTATTTTTTATTTATTTTCCAGCTAACAACACAAAATCCGCCTGGAAAAAACGGCAGAGATTGTAATCCTGAATGTTAGGGGTCAAAAACACCTCAAGCCTCAAAACGAGTTTTAAATTTTGATCATCTCTGGATAACACGGTTAGATTACTCCTGTTTCCTCCTTAAACGTTTCCAACCATTACAGTCGAGCAGCGTTCGAGATCCGTCAAACAATCCTTTTTTCCCGCAAGAGAAAATTGCAACTCGAGTCACATCTTCAAGTCTTGACCAATCTGGGATGACAGTTAGATGAGGCTCTCGCTGTTTCTCTCCCTCAGTCATCAACCTGCTGCCCTCCAGTCAGAGCCCACAGATTGCTTTGAGAAAGAGAAGCTGTCATAATGGCTTTTTCAAATTACTGGTTATAGAGCAGACTTCTCTGATTTCAGAGCAATCGCTCCCATAATATAGTCAACTCCGACGTGCCAAACTTGACACTCTCCGTCTCGGTTGGGTGTCGGCAAAACTCTCGCAAACTTAACGTATAACTTCACCTGCGGTCCTGATGGTTAAAATCCACCGACTTGTCCTGCAAATCCTCACACATTCACACACAAACAGGTGGGCTCTGACACTGACCTTTGTGACCTTTGCAGAGGCAGGCACCCATGGTCTGACAAGCGCAGCCAACTGGTTATCTGTTCACCATGGTGGATGAGGAGGAGGAAGAGCGGAAAAACGGAGGAGAAAAAGGAGAGAAAAGATGCAGCGGAGGCAGGAGAAGTATCAGCTGAGTCGGGGGGGGGAGGAGTGGGGAGCGAACGCTGGATGAGCTGGAGGCTGATGCACCGGCTGACTTCTCTGTATGGGAGGAAAGATGTGAGAGAGCGACACTAACAGAGTGAGGGGAGAGAAGAAGGGGAAAGAGAGAGAGAAAGAGAGAGAGACAGAGAGGAAACTGGGGGGAAGCATGAGTGCCTGTTAGCTGACGAGTGTGAAGCTCCTCCCCTTCTGTCTCCTGATCTCCTCCCACTGTATTCTCCCTCTCCATGCTGCTGTATCCATCACAACCTCACTGGGAGCAGAGGGCATGAAGAAGGCTAAATGATGGACGCCAAGCTCAGCAGCTGATAAAACATTTGTTAGGTCATCTTAAGGTTTGCCTTTCATTTACACTCTCGTAACTCTCAAGATTTGTTTTGGTGTCAGTTCTTGGTCTTATGTTCACTTTCATTTGTTGCTGTTGTTGTTATCAACGAGAAGAGTAAAAATGCAAGTTGAAGTAACACTGTTTTTCTTGTCTTTGTTTCTTTCTCGTTTACGAGGCCTGTCGATGTTTGGGCGAATTATCTAAAAAGTTTAACGTGTTAATTACGCGATCCAGATTAATTGCATTACGTATTTTGAAATAGCCTCTCTCTCTCCCACAGTTTTTTTCTACGACTGTATTCAGCCCCACCCATTAAGTCTCATCAGCTGCTAAAGAAAATCCCCCTCCAGCATGACTCTACCACCACCATGCTTCACCCTGGAGGAGTCACATCTCCACATTCTGCTTCCTCTACTTTGTTGGGACTGAGGGATTCATGTTAGTAATAATAACACATTATTTCACTGCTCGAGTTTATTGTATCCACTGCGATATGAGATTTGGTGAAGTAAACAATACAGTGTATATTGTGTTGAATAATTTAGAAGCATTTCTATTTTCAGTGCTGCAGACTCGTATCTCAGCTTGGTGTCCCTGCGTACATGTAGCACTATTGTCCTGTTTCTGGTCAGGTTCCTCCTTGGACTATTTCATAAATGTGGTCAGGGAAAAAAAAAACTGCTTCAAAAAAACACAAAAGGAGGCGCATTTCTATTCACTGTCTGCCTGTTTTTCAGTTTTGTTCTTCACTACACCAGACGTGCCTCCTTGCAATCGCTTTTTGTCATCAGCGTAAGAAACCACTTCTTATTTTCTAAAGCAGAAGGACTCATTCTGTGGATTTTTTTTTAATTTTACATGTTTCTTGATGTGTCTCACCTCTAACCCTGATGTTCTAAAGAGTTATTTAAATGCCGTTCTATGTCCTTTTCAGTATTTGCCAAGTCAGGTTCTTCGTCTCAAAAATGGCTTCCTGCTTTCTGGTTAAGCTGGTCCAACATGGCTAACTAGCACACCTTTTCCCTGTGCTGCTCATTATCTTCTCAGTAAAAAATGCTCCAGAGTTTTTGTTTGTTTTCTTGACCATCTTTGTTTCTTTTGTCCGTATTGGTCATCCTCCAAGCTGAGCTCTTTGTTTTGGTCCAGCCGTGATCCAAAAAAGTTTGTATTTTCAATAGCAGGTTTTTGTTGGTCTTTCTGCTGCTGCATCAGGTTTTTGTTTCATTTTATGCCTTTGCTCCTAAGTTCGCTGGACTATTGAAGAAATAGACATCTTGACATCTATTTCATCAACAAGGACTTCTACTTGCCAAATTGCTTGCCCCCTTATCACATCAGCAAATCTTACTTGAAGCTTAAAAGTGTTATCTTATGACTACATGATGAAGCTGATAGTCACTTTAGCAGCGTTGAAGACAGAAGTGGATCTCCAACAACTATAGACTTAAATCTGGATCAAATACATTGTGACATACCATCTAATACAAGAACAAATGACACAATCTGTATTCCTCTCCCAGCTCTGGTGGTTCCTATCTTGGCGTCGTAGCTGATGGTGACGTCACACTAAACAACAGCGCCTTTCCCTCCATGGTGAAGGAAAATCCTGTTGCCGTGGCAACCACATCCATGCTTCTGCAGCTTGTGCCAAAAGTAATTGGCCAGGAAAATCGGAAAGGAAAAACAGAAAAGGCTTTATTAGATATTGGAGGTCTGAGTTGATGAAGTTGGTCAACATTCAGACAGGCTGCTGAAAAGATATGAGTGATATGTTTAATTTGCCTTTCTAAGCGAGGCCAGAGGCCTTTTCTTGACCAGAGCAGAAATCATCAGAAGAAAAGTGCAAATTCTCACAGAAGGGAATAATGAAAGAGGCCTCGGAAAAACTGATAGTGATTACAGAGATTAGATCTGATTAAATCATCCTCACAGCAAACATTAATAAACGCCCAAACTCTTCACAGTTAATTTAGTTTATCTGATGGCAACATGCTTGGTATTTCTGTTGACCTACGCAGATTAATCTGAGCTCTCAGTTTCCTGCGACCAAAGTAAAAAAGATGAAATGTTTTCTTGGTTTTCTTGAGATCACAAGTCTTTCAAGAGCCTCCCTCCCCCCTTTGCACCAGTAAACACAGCTTTGGATGTGATGCTGTTTCGGTTCCTGGAAACCTCAGCGAACCCCACGACCTCATCAGGACTCTGTGGAAGTCCCTCAGAAAATGTGCTGCCATCTGGGACTCTTTGAAGACATTATGGGAAAGAGTAAACAGATATAAAAAGCTTTATGGTGGGCTACCAATGATCCCTGGAGTGTTTGTGAAACCTCTAGGCACACACTTGCCAAACACCAAGGCACCTCTAAGAAAAGCTGGTCCCCCCAGAAAATTCATTGTGCTCCTTTGGGGAAAACTTTGAAAAGACAAAAAAAAAAAAGGGAGAATCCAACCTAATATGTCATAACCCAGGAAAACCATCAAGAAACTCTGGAAAAATCTCTCTGGACTAAATGAAAAATCGTCCAGAACATGCTGAGTCACCCCTTTGCCCTTTGCTTGTGCATGAAATCAAAGAGCCTTCCTAATTGTTATGACGGAAATCTGAACCGGCTTGGAAACATTCCAGTGAAATCCCATCTTTGAGTCTGAGAGGCCGTTCAATGTATCAGCGATTTATGCTGAAGCAGCTCTTATGGACAGAAGAAGAGGACAACCTCAGGATCTGTCTGACCTCTGCTGGTAGAAAGGTAGAAGTGCATGAGCTCCATCGGTATTAAGTAAACAAAATGTCTGTTTGCCATGGAGAAAATAAATTATTTTGAAATGTTTTCCAACACTATAATTATACTGTATAGCAAAACAAATGTGTGAAGTATATGTTTTTTTAAAAAAAGCAACAATATGGTTTTTTATATGTGTGCACACTTTTAAACCTTTTCTTGATTCATTTTAAGGATTCAGTCTGTTTAAGTTCAACTGCAGAGAATCTGATGAACCACAAATTCAGTTTTACTGTCCTAACAAGATTTTATTTAAATTTGCATCCTTCACTAAATCTACAACTAAATAAGTTACAAAAAGATTCATTGTACAAAGGAATTGGTCAGCAGAAGAGCATAAAATAATTATCAGTATTGCGACACAGTGACAACAACTGGACAGTGACATTGTAAAATGAAGAATTTTTTTCCAATAGTAATTAAAAAGAATGCAGAAAATTCAGTCAGAACATGTTTAAATTAAAAAGCGGAGCTGTGTGTTGAAAGATCAGCGTTTCATATGTAACATCCTGCACAGTAAAAACTGCTGGGTTAAAAATAACCCAATACGTAACCCAGCGCTGGGT
>NW_015113968.1:26768-27796 GCF_001443285.1 Poecilia latipinna | reverse complement strand
ACCTTCTGAACTTCCAGGTTGATGGGTCTGAAACTCTTCTCCCAAATGTGTAAGGTGGAACAGGGAGGAGAACTGGCAGCAACGTCAGGGCTACATTATCTTGTCAGTCTGGCAAACATAAGCTTGTGTTAAAATGTTAAAAACAATTTAGAAACATCTCTTGAGCTTCAATACCTTTAGGGAGAAAATTCATGTTGTTGAGAAGATGGCTGCTCCTTTGTCTTCTTGGCCATACAAAAGATCTTTGTTGAGAACAAGAGAGAGAAGACACAAAAACAGGCCTTTAGTGAATTTAAAGAATCAGTGTTAAACTGATTCTAGTTTAACACAAAACCTCACTACTGAATGTGATGCACTTATTTAAACAATATGAGCATGATTCATAGATGAATGTTGACTTACAGGCTGGGTATCAATGAAGCCTTCTGAACTTCCAGGTTGATGGGTCTGAAACTCTTCTCCCAATTGAGTAAGGTGGAGCAGGAAGGAGAACTGGCAGCAGCTGCAGGGCTACATCATCTTCTGGATCAAACATAAGCTTGTGTTAAAATGTTGCAGTAACTAAAAAGCATGAAAACATGCTAGCTATTCTTCTGAGCTTCAATGCCATGAGGGAGCAGACTCATGTTCTTGGCCATACAGAAGGCCTTAGTTGAGAACAAGGATGAAAACAAGGAGTTTGGGTTTCGCTTAATTCTCCTGAAGATCCTGGATGTAAAATTACAAAATCTATCAGAAAAGACAAAATCACAAATCAAACTTTAAGAATGACTGAATTAAATCTTATAGCTGTCTCCACTGCAAATAACTTGTAATTAGCCAGCAATTTCAAATGTTCAGAGTAATTTTATGTTCCTAAAAATAAATATAGCACTTAATAAAATAAAATGACATATAATTTAATTTAGAAGTAAAACTTAACACAAACTTAGTGCTGAATAACTTTCAGCACCAACTTTAAATAAATGTATTTGTAATTAATAGTAACAATAATAATAAAATGAGCAAACATTAACATTAGATATTGT
>NW_015113968.1:0-22793 GCF_001443285.1 Poecilia latipinna | reverse complement strand
TGTCCAGGGTAACGTCTGGGAGAACATGTTACGGTACGGTCTGATATTTTCTGGGGCTGGTGATCAAATATAAAAATAGGTCAAGTTGAAATTAGAAAGTTCCACATAAAAAAAAAAGAAAAAGAAAAATCAGAAAGGCACTTTTTGTCCAGAGGAAGTGGGGCAGATGCTCTGGCACTGGTGTAAAGTTTGTTCAAAAGAAAAGAAAGAAAAATCAAAACTGAAAAAAAAATTTGAAACTGAAAACAATTGTTTGAAACTATTTTTCAGAGACAAAGTTTTTAGACATTTGTTTTCCAGTTTCAAACTTTTGGTCATGTTTCGGTGTTTAGGAAAGGTGAATCCAACAAAGCATTTGATCAAGGATGTTCTCACACTACCAGGTTATTACACCTTTTTTTGTCTGTTTCATTTTTACATTTTTCCTTCTTGTAAA
Source organism: Poecilia latipinna (assembly GCF_001443285.1). NCBI lineage: Eukaryota > Metazoa > Chordata > Actinopteri > Cyprinodontiformes > Poeciliidae > Poecilia > Poecilia latipinna. The sequence continues at coordinate 22,357 of NW_015113968.1, read as the reverse complement.
TGTGTTTGTTTTGAGTTTAACTGAAGAATAGGTGCCTTTTCTCGATCGGTAGAAGCTTTAACAAGAGCTGTCTGTGAAGCTCTGACAAAGACATTTGAGAGCCACTGTGCCTTTGAAAGGCACTTTTAAATGGATTTCCTTTACGGTTGAAACAAACATTTCTGAAGGAGCCCAGCACAGTGTTTAAGTTTATTTTCTGGGGGGAAAAGGCTTACAAAGAATAAACTGCTTTGAAAATTGTTTTATGAATAATTTCGTAAATGCAGAATGAAGTGTTCAGAAGCCTCCTCTGGGTTTACTACTGCCCCTCACTTTGAATAAACCGGCACAATCCATCACAGTGCTGTCAGCTAATCATGAAGCGTCCATGTGTCCCTGTTCTGTCTTATGGACACTCTGTCCTAACACCCTGTGCACTTTTGAAATGGCTCTTAATTTGTTCTGTGTGACTCAGTCTCTGGTCATTTTAGAGCCCCCGTCATGTATAATAAACCTTGAGATTGATCAGACGCTGTTTTTTTCTTTTTTTTGGGGGGTGGGGGGGGGGTTGCGTCAGTCATATTTTTTCCGTCAAGGACCAAAAAGGCAGTGGGAGGAATGTTGAGCATCCTCGTTAGTCTGTGATGCTCCTCAGTGGGAAGCCACAACCATTCAGCAACAATCATCTCTGTGGTCCTCCAGGAGCTGGAAGCCTTTCTTCACTGGATCACTCCGAGATCCTGCAAAGTTTTCATGAGACACCATTTTTTTTTTTTTTCTGCTTCCACTGTCAAGTTTTGATGGAAAACAAATGTGATTACCTCCATTTTCTTATCTCAAACAAAGTTTACTCTGGCTTCTGTGGAACTTTAGTTCCCCCCCACTGTGTTTTTGCGTAGGGACGGCCAGGTCTAAACAAAATATGGAAACTAATTTTCTGGAAGGGAGAAACTCTGTGTTGTTAACAAGGTCAAGCTGACAGACCACCGTGCTTTTTATAGACCCACCTCATGCATTAAATTTCCTACTTGACATTTCCCTGTACAGACTGCTGCCTTTGGTGAGCGGGAGCTGACAAAAATGTACTTACTCCAGGAGAATCATTATTTAGCTCAACGGGGTTTGGCTGCACTGAGGCTGCAGAATGTACAGTCAGCAGCAATCAGCCCTGGGAAGACGGCTGATTGAGGGTAAAGCACAGCCAAGGCTTAATCAGTTGCTTTTCGTCTGTTTAGTTTGTTTTTGTTTGGGTGTGAAAGTCAACATCAACTCATATGTGAAATATGTTTTTGGCAGACTTATATGTGAAATCGACTTTTTTTAAGCATCATGTTAAAATGTTATTCCCTCATCAAAAATAACGCATGTTTGAGAAATCCTTTAGTCTCCCACGGCAACCATTCAGCTGTTCAAATGCCCGGGTGAACCTCGCTGTACCCTTCAAGCTGCAGCTCCTTCTCGGACCTGCAGTGTCCAAACTACCGAGCCTCATACAGCGCCCGTACCTCCCACACTCAACCCCTTCAGACTAGCCAGTGGGAATTAGCAAGCACATCTGCTGAGCTCATTAAAGAGCTACTTCTCAGTGCAACTCTGGTAAAAACATTGTTAAAGGGCCAATAGAGAAACAGTGTAGTGATGACTTCCTGAAGATGGAGTCTCAGAGTCAGCAGGAGCTTCTTAAAGAGACAGAGGCCCAATTTCAAGTTTCTAATTTATAAAGTCGAATCAGTTAAATATCTGCCATTCATTCAAAATGCTTCTACCAGATTCCTGGCAGAACCATTTTGTTTTCTTGTTTTATCTGTAGCAGGAAGTCGGAGTACCCAGAGAGAATCCATGCAGTCACTGGGAGACCATGCATACTCCACGTTACGGCCAGTAGCCACTGCTCCACAGACAGCCTTTGCTTTTAGTATTTAAGGGTTTTTTTCTCATTCTTACTTTTCTTCTTTTGACATGTTTGTTATGAATCTATTCCTGTTCCTCCATTTTTTTTCTGAGAAGTTCTTTGTGACTTGTGCGATGCAAATGAACTTGACTTTCTGAATGCTTTATATAAAAGAAATAAGTAAAGAGTGGATCGTTTCCCTTCCACTCCACAGTTACCCAGGACTTTGTCTGAATCTATCAAATAAAACCTCATGAAAATGCGGCTTTTAGTTGTAACGTGAGAAAATACGAAAGACATCGAGGGTTATGAAGACGTACGCAAGGCAGCGCGAGAAAGAGTTTCCATGCATAAATGGTGGATACGCAGACACAGGTCTCCAAAGCAAACATGATGCTTTAGTTTCTTTATCTGGGGAGATTTAATCCTGGCTTAGCCTAACTGCTTGGAAAGTATTTTGTGCTGAAAAGCCATTAAACAGCCACTAAAGCCACAGAAATGTCATTTCTATATTTCTTTTGTCTGCGGATTACATTGACAAGGCTCAACCTGTCAGTAAGCTTTAGAGAATCTCGCTTCCTTATTTAATTGAGGAGAAACTTAAACTTTACCTCCCCGTGGCCAAGGGTGACCTTTGTGGCTAAGAACCTATCGCGTTTCATATCCATTTTCTAAAATCACATATCGACGGGGCTGAAAGTGCCGGGTGGGCCCCATGATCTAACCCTTAGCGTGAAGTATTTAATATGTTTTTCTTTCTGTGCGTTTTCCACTTTTACATGCCGTCAATAAGTCAGGAGAGAACACCTGTATGGCTCCCGCTGTTTACGATCACAGAGAGGTCAGAAGAGCAGCATCAAGTGCTGCTTCGCAGCGATAGAACAGAAAACTGTTTCTTTTTTTCCATTTTTGAATTTAAATGAATAAAACAGTTTTTATTCATTTTTAACAACAAAAAAAAAATAGAGACACTTTTCTGTAGTTGCAGTCTTTTGTCTCTTGCAGTTACATACATTCCACATTGTCACCTTCCTATAATAATGGCCTAAGTTATCTTTTTCCCCCAAAAGATGATTCAGGCTAAAAAAAAAAAAAAAAAACTCAAAATGACGTAGGAACGTGACGACATTACAAGAGGAAAAGTTGCAGTAATATAACAATGAATAAATACAAGAAAAAAGAGGAAATAATGAGCAGAGAGAGAAAGAAACAAGATAAAATAAATAAAAAACAAACAATAAAATTCACACATTCTTGTGAACAGTGAGTGTAAAAGCGCTCACTGTTCTGTATTAATCAGAAAACTGTTTCATCAGTCTTTGTTTTTTTTGGGGGGGAAGTGTGAGAATCTTCTGGTTTGACTGCACATCCGGACGACGGTGGGAAGTCTCACTTTTATCTGTCTGCACATCTAAGGAGCCACGATGGCCTGTAAACGGTGCTACGGTCCTGCTCTCCCAGAACTCCCACTGTGTCAGGCACAATGAAACATAATATTAGCTTTGAATCACATGATAGACCGGCTCAGCTGAAAACCACTGTCTGCAGATTGACCGCTCTTCCCTCCCTTTCCTGCCACTTTGGATCTCTTTTTTTCTCTCTTTTTTTTTTTACACCGGAGCCCCAAAATATCCTCTTTAACTTTTAGAAGAGCATATTTTGATGACACCAACCTCAGTGGCTGCTACGCCCCGGAAAAAAAAAAAAAAAAATCTCAAAATGGGATAGAACTTCTGCTGCCCTACGGCTCTGGTTACTTGGCCTGCAGCGAAGTTGGCAAGGTCTTTCAAGGCTATACCAACAGGAAATTGCATTAATCCAAAGCTGGGCTGAAGTAATTCACTCCCTGCTCTTTTTTGAAGGTTTTGCCAGAGTTTCGGCGGACCACCTCGGCTGTACCGTTAGAGAAGAACAGGAGTGTGAGGCCTCAGGGCCTCCCCTCCATGTGCTCCCTAATTGGTTTAATGACTGTAATTATCTGCTGGGGTGCATGTTGTGCAGGGGACGATTAATGGGCTCCAAAACATATGCAGGCAGGCGGAAACTATGGGTGGGGAAGGGGGGCAAAACAAAGAATAGCTGTGCAGAAGAAAGAAGCCATAAAAGCGGCAGAGAAAGAGACACGGCCTGCTGCGAGACAGAGATAAAAAAAAAAAAAATAAACAAGGCTGGGAGTGATTTTGTTGTTGTTGTTGTCTTTTGTTTTTGTGGAGTTAAAACTCTGTTGTGACTTCAAGATCTTATTTGGGAACATTAACACTGAAGCCGAAGCGCGGGTCAAAAGTAAATAAAATGTTTTGGGTCTGTTTTTTTTTTTTTCTTTTTAACTCTCAAATGTCATGTTTGAAGGTCCAAATCTGGTTTGGAGAGAAGGTTAAAGGTCTGGAGCAATTTGAAAAAGTGATGTTATTATGTATTTTTTTAACCACATAGTAGCACAATCAAACAACTATGTTACTTTCTGCTGTATTAAAACTGTGCCATATGTCAAAACTGACTTCAGCGAAATTTATCTTCTTTACTTGATGCCTTGAAATTTCGCCTCTGTCTCTTTAAGAAGCTCTCGCTGCCCTCAGCTCGTCATCACAACAGTGCTTCTCATTATGCCGTTTGCAACCACTCTGAGGAGCGTTGGACTGAGAAGTAGTTCCTATGCTGAGCTCACATTTCCACCAGGCGCTTGATAACTGCTGCTGCCACTAGTCTGTTGGAAACTGAGTGGGGAAAGTGTGTTTCCTTTAAGTTTCCTCATAGTTTACAAGACACAAAAATGACCCTTAACATCTACATCTGTATGTGTTCATTTATTATTTATTTTCATTAAATGAAAATTAATAAATAGATAAATATACAGAGTATAAACATCATGTAGTCTAACAAAAAAAAAAAAAAAAAAGTTAAACTGGGGTAAACGATGGGCCCATGACGGTGTTTGCCCCAGGTCCCAAATAGACTAACTCTGCCCCTGCACATGAAAACATGTAGAAAATCGTGAAAAAGACATTGTGAGGAGTTGCATGCTCATACAAGCAGCATGCAGGCGGATCATCTTCGAGTAAAATGTGTTTTCACAACTGGATTTAGTTGCTGTGGAAATCGGAGTTGTGTTTATGGTACGCTGAGCCTGGAGGCGGAGGCCACCAATTCATCTATGATGATCACTGTTATTCTCTTTGTACATGTTTATGCTTCCCTGACAAACAAAGTGGAAAGTAAAACAAAGGCAGACGGTAAAGAACTTCATCATCATCAAGAGGTTCAATCCCTCTCTGTCAGCTCTCCAGAGCGCGACCTGCTTTGCTCACACAATGGACCATTCACACGTTTCCTGGACTCGGTTCCAGAGCCGCTCGCCAGGTAGCATCTGCAGAAAGTCACTTTCTGCCGCAGACATTTGAGGTGACGTCTAAAAAAAAAAAAAAAAAATCAAGGCTGCAGTGGACTTGTGCGTTTTATGTGAGTGACAAAAGCCCAGGCATTAATCACACAAATGGTCAACAATAACTCTTCTTTTCCTCAGAGACTTCTTGTTTTAACACTGGAGCAGTGAACTTCTCACAGGAACAGAGTCGAGCTACTGATCTGTTTATACAGACAGAAAGTTGTCACTCAACCGTCTCAGCCAGCAAGTAGGTATTCAGACATTTCAGTGCAAAATAGATATGTTTGTTTTCCTTGTCTTTGTTATCTTTGTTCTGCTGCTGGAGGATCTGTCTTTTCATTGGTTTTCAGTTCTGACACATTTTTGGCGCTCCGTTTCTGTCTTGGATTATGTCTCAAGCTTTCAAACCTCTCAATGTCTGTCATTTACTCACACATCTTCCTCAAAAAAATATAGATGTGTTAGAAACATCAGATTAAGACTTTCAAAATGTCTGCAGGTAGCCATGGGAGTCCTGTGATTAAATGGTTTCCTTGTTTTAGCTTTTGTCCTTTTTTGTTTCTTTTTTCCCTTTTCTATTTTGGTTTTGTTTTTCCTTTTTGTAAATTACTTCATTGTTCCTTTTTTCTTGGTTTTTCTATTTTTCAACTACAGTTGAAACATAAAATGTTCAAAGTAAAAGAAAATACAAAATCCATGTGCATAATTAGTCATTTTTCTTTTTGTTGTTGTGATTCTGCCAGACAAAAATCGAATCAGGTACCCAAAGATTTTCAATGTTTTTTTTTTCCTCTTTCGTCTTCCCTTTTGTTTCTTTTTGCCAATTTTCTGTTTTTCTCATTTTATTTTTGCGTAATTTTCTTATTCATTTTTTTCTTTTTATGTTTGTTTAATATTTTTTTTTTTGTATTTCTTTTTTTTCCACCTTTCTGCTTTTACTTTTCTTTTTTCCCCCCAATACAATATAAAATCCAAATCTATGTTTAGTTAAAACAGGAAAAGTAAAACATGTACACCTTTTTACTTTTTCTTCAAAAAAAAGAAAGAAAAAAAACTTCACACAGGAAAATCAAATGTTGAATCAAATTTATTACATGTTTGTTCAAAACAAAAGCCAAAAACATACAAATTGTATATTAAGATGTTATATTTTTCTAGATTTTTTAAACCATCATTCTGGCATTACATGGTGCCTAAATGTATTGTTGGTGTCCAGCCTTGATGTTCAAATCTCCCAATTGTTTCAAATTTTTAATTATCAACCTAAACAACTTTAGGCGAGCAGTTATTTTCTTGATCCACCTGCATTTGACTCACCTGAATTATATGTTCTCTTATGTTTTCCATTTTGAAGGCTCAGTCCCTTTTTAATGACTCAAGGTGCCTTCTTTTTGTTACATTTCCTTTTTGATATATGAACATTTCTCATTTTCAACAGGAAATATTTTTCTCTTAAATAGTTTAATTCAATTTCTTGCATATTTATTTCCTTCAACACAGCATCTCTGGTGATTTGTAAAGACTTCCAGCTCTTTGAGGTCGTTTAACGAAGATAACTCGAACAGAAACCCGCCGATAATCTTCTTGTTCGAAGCCTCCGGAGAACCTGAGCGTCACTGCGAGCCGTTTCCTGTGTGGCGGTGTCTGTGGGACTTTTAAAGCGTCGGGTGACATCAGCAATAATATGGAGCGAGTTAGGCGGACGCTTTTAAAATATACAAACTGTCTGCAGGGAGACAAAGCTTGTGTCAACAGCAGCTTGTGTTACGGCTCTCCGCTCCCCCTCATGTCGTCAGTGGTGACATCAAACAGCTCTCGGCAAGCAGGCTGAGGGAAGTGCCTGATGCTGGGAATGATTATTTTTTCTCCCTATTATATTATTTGAGAAGTTTATTACAGTACGGCTTCAGTTTGTTTTGCTTTTTTACAGACCAGGGCCTGGAGAGGAGCCTACGGCTGCCTCTCGGGTTCTCAGATCAGGACGTAGAAAGAAAGTCATGCCTCGAGAATACGGTGAAATTCAGAAAATGAAGGGTCTCGGAGGAGAGTGAGTTCGCAGAATAATCTGCAAAAGACAAAAAAAAACAAAAAAAAAAAAACAAAAAGGCCTCGGGCTGCTTGCGAGAGAGACGGGAACGGAAAGACGCATGCAGGAGGACCGATATAGACAGAAATTGGAGGATGTGTTTTCTGGTCAGGAACCCAACGCTAAAATTAGCAAGGATGTAGATTCCTGAGCTTTTGCCAGTTCGTAGACCCGCGCGTGACACTGAGGGTTGCCAAAAGGACATAACATAGAAAAGAATAAAACATGTAAAAAAAAAATTTTTTTAAAACACCCAAGGGCAGGGGTGTAGGGAGAGGTCATACACGAGCGATGCTGTGGTAATGTTTTCCCTTTTCCCTTATTTCTTCTCTCAATTGGCCTCCGCCATGGGGAACAAAGACATCTAACAGGCCACAAGAAGGAGGGAAAAGCCGCGGGCCCCCACATACAACGGTCTACAGAGGGGGAAGCTCGGCCCCGGACGCCAAGCCTTCAACACAATCACCACACATGCTATTGTGGCCTGCTGTAAAGCTCTGGTATGGCTCAAATCTCCAGCTAACCCCCCCTCTCTTTTTCTCTCTCCCTACTTCCACCATCATCACCAGACTTCCATCTCCCCTCCTGCTCTTTCTCTCTGCCTCCCCGTGTTCCTCTGTCATTTACAGTACTAATGACAAGACGCAAACTTCCACACATTGAGCCTCTGTGGAGCGAGGATAATCCCATTACAGGGCAAAGACACGGACGTAAACCAAACTCCGCTTTGATGCACTCGGATGGGGATTTGCATAAATCCTAACAGGGCCAATCATCAGTTGAACTGCGCTGCTCCTGTTTTTCCATCGTGGATGGAAGAGGAGGGTAAAAAAAAATGCACGTGCTGTGAAACATTAAGAGCAATGGATGGTTGGAGATGGAAAATAGTGGAAGGCTTTCTCAGTTTACAGTCGCCACATAAAGCCAGGACTATTTCTGGGCATCCTATTGGTTTAACAGAGGCAAGAACACACACACCCACACACACACACACACACACACACACACACACACACACACACAGCCAGCTGGAAGTCAAGGACGAAGTCTCACAAGACACTCAGTGGCAAATCCAACAAGTTCCCATGCAAAGGCCGTGTTTCCTTGCAACACGTAGCCGATTGGTTCAATCCTTCCATGTTGACGATCCTCCTTGTAGCCTGCAGCTCTTATCTAGAGACATTCGTTGAAGGCTGGGTAAGTCGCACCAATCTGTCAGAGTTTATGGTTATTCAGAACACAAGGCAGCAGAGATTTCCCTGCCAGGAGGTCACGGGGCATGGGGGGGGGGGGGGGGGGGTGATAAGGCCACCAGACTGAGTCAAGGTAAAGACGGGAAGGAGAGCGTGGCATGTACAAACCTGCTGGATTCCTGTGGAGTTCCATTTTATCTGCGCTTCCAGCAAGTGTGATTCTTGAAATGTGAAATTAAACTCGGTGCCAGTAAAGCAGATGATGCTAACGTGTTGGCTGACGTACTGCATTCCTGTCAGGGGTTTAGAGTAAAATCTGTAACTTCCATGTGTTTCAGCGGTTCAGTGGCATGAGAAACATACCTACCCCATGACATGACTTCCTTGTTCCTGTCGTGTTTCGTGTTGCACCTTTGCTCTACCCCTCCCGCTCCTGCTAGCTGCTGATTGCTGCCTTCTGTGCTGCTGCCTGTGTAAACTCCTGCTCTGCACTCACTCACTGCTGTCATCGTCCGTGTCTCAAACCTGAAGTAGTTCCAAGTAGAGTTTAGATCGGGTCTAAAACCAACCCAACACAACCTGGCCTGAGCCCATTGGCATCCTGATCCGACTTGACTGATCAACTTTAATTACAGGCCCAAAGTAAACCTGACATATCATTTTATATATATATATTGCCTTCTTTGTTACGCCACCATTTAAGTAAGCAGTGTAACTTCTCCTGCTTTTAGCTTTTTGTTTAACGTCTTCCAGCTCCGTTTTGTGGTAACCCTGCTTACTTTCTTTATTTCCTCGACGGATTAAACTGTCTACTCCTCCACTCACTACTTATAATAGGTATCGTGAAGGAGTACTTAGTCTACCTAGTCTACCTATAAGTAGGTTAATTACATTAACCACACCTTTATGTTGTGCGTTCTTGTGTGGTTTTCTCTGTACTGTATGTATTGCAGGCTTGTTAAACCTGCCACAGGAGCCCCGGCCCAACCCAACCTGACCATTGAGCAAACAATCCTGGCCTGAATTTTGGGCCATAAATCTAAACTCTAGTTCCAAGTCAATGTTTGTGATTGTGTACCTGACCTGTTTTCTACATACTGACCATCACTTCTAGCTAAACTTTGCTTCATCTACCCGTTCCCTTCAGATTCTGGGTTTGTCCTGCCTTGTCTGGCTGCTGTGTTGCTGACTTGGATTTTTTTCTGTGACCATCGAATATTGAATTGTGGACATTATAATCATTGATGCTCCTATGTTTTGCTCTTTGACTTACCCCATTGCCAGAGTTTTTCCATGCAGTTGCACCATCATTTCCAGTTTTCCACGAGTAGAGTCTTCCTGTGGGTGAAGCAATCATCCTCAGTAAATGGACAATCTGGTTTTCCTCTGCAGTTAAGATGTCCAAAGTTGCAGGTTTCCCCTGGTCCAATTCACTGAGGAGGAGTTCCTGGGAAACCACCTGTGTTATCTCTTACTTCCTGCTCCTGGAATGTTCCCAGTTTGTTTAACAAGCAACTCAGCTTCTTGTTTGCTCTGCAGAGCCTGGCTAGAGAGCAGCCACAAAGGAGAATCTGTCGATTACGTCGCACTTTGTAGCTTGTCAGGGAACGTCTTATTGCTCTTCCTGAGTTTTGGGTTGAATCATTACACCTTAGACATGGTCAACATATTGCATAAGAAGGGACAGAGTAAACTTCACTTTAGGTTTTTCAGTGTTTGCAGCAGATCTTCTGTACGTCTGTTGTGGAGAGTGCAATCTCTTTTGCCAACGTCTGTTGTGTTTGCAGCGTCAGAGTCAATGACTACAGAAAAACAAAGGCTGTTCTGTTCTGGGACCTCTGGAAGAAGATTCCTTATAAAATGAAGGACATTACGGAGTCTTCATCAGACAGTCACAATAGCAGTCTCTTCAGTGTGAGGCTTCTTCACAGACACTGTAATACAGACCACAGCAGGAGTTCCTCCCTCCCCACAGCCATTAGCATCTACAACAACTCTTTGAAGAGAGAGTTGTATATGAGTTGCCACAACATTAAATTTCACAAGTACTTTTGAATTTAACTGAGCTAAAACAAAACAAAAAACAATAGCCTGACATAGTAAAATTTTGCTTACATATAAAATGTCATAATCTAATTTCTCTCAAAGCAAAATAAAATTTTAACAAGGAGATGTCTTCTTCACATCTCCTTGCATAGTCCTGCATATGCTTATCTTCTGCAGCTTTTTCTTGTTTATTACATATTGTGAAAATGTACTCATAACAAAAGGAAGATATGTTTGTTTTATTGTAAGTGTGATCCGCAGTTTCCAACATTCAGCATTTCTGACTTGCTTAAATATTGGTGATTATTAGCTTGTAGTGATAAGAAGTCCATCCATCAAGTGAGCCATGTGCTGGAAGCATGCAAAAAAACAAAGACAATAGTTTTAAATTTGTTTTCCTGCAAACCTGAGAGCAATGCTTTTGAATGATAAGAAGTAGTTTGTCAAAGATTATTTGGATGAATTAAATTAATCTTTGCAGCCAGTAGTGAGTCATTTCTTGGCCATTTTAACAAGAAGTGAAGGAAACAGAAAGGACTTCATCTTACAGCAAAGGAAAGGCAACCCAACACGCAAAAAATGTAATCCTCTTTCAAAACCTTCCGTCTCCTATTCACACACACTCAAACAGATGCATTCCTTTTGGATTATTTAGAAAATAAACGCCTCACGTCCCCCATGTAGCTGCTACAAGAGCAAACACAATCTTACATAAGGATAAATAGCTGCGATGTGTTCTGGCATGACTTTTAACCCTTTAAATTAAAAAAGCAGCATTAGTCACAACAGACCATTGGGCTTTATGCTCCATGACTCATCCGTACCTGAAAACAACGCCTTAAATAAATCCTGTTTATATGCCGGGTTTACAATTGAAAATGTTCCAGTTAAATTAGTCACCGGTTCTGGAGATCCGCCACTTCTGAAAGGGGCTTCTCACTGAGACAGTTTTAAAAAGGCCTGGGAACCCGGTAAGAAAATACCGACAGGACAAGAAGCACGAGTCGAGCAGATGAAGACGAGGCTGAGTCAGAGAGTTCGCAAACAAATCCATCTCTAGATCAGATTCTCTGGATCTCTTCATTAAGGACGTGGCGGTTATCTCTGATTTCATGAGAAATCTGTTTAAAGTATCTGATTTACTTCAAACATGACACACTTCAAAATACTCTTCGTTGACACATTCCTTCATGTGGGCTTCAATATCACACTTTGTGTAACCTCATTGACTTTTTTTAATAATAACTGATTGTAAATTTCTTAAGTTTTAAATCTCTAAGTGGTCTCAACCAGTGAGGATTAATTTAGACGTACATTATTAGGCCCGAGCAGCGAAAGCGCTGCGAAGGTCTATTGTAATCGTGCTGTTTATTATTATGATTCTTGGGCCAAATGAATTGGCTTTTTGGAGGCTTTATCGTATTCAAAAACTCACTAAACTTGGTGGACATATAGAGCCCGTGTAAAATTTACGTATTTTAAGGTCAACGCAAAAATCACAAAAGAAACTGCTGAACGGCACCACCTATGAGCTTTTGGAAGACCCTTTCCTATTAACTTACTTCATCGTAAAGACATAAAATTTGGTACACTTGTAGAGCTCCCCAAGATGCTCAGAATTTACAATTAATGTCATAGTGCAAGTATGACAGAAACTCGGCCATTTTGGATTGAAGTTCGAATTTTGACCCCATTTCGGCCATTTACAGCCTCCATATTTGATCGAACTCCTCCTAGGGATTTCGATCAATCAGCTTTAACCCTTTAGAGCCGATAACAAATAGAAAAAAATCCGTCAGATCGTTCATAAGGCATAGCCGATTAAAAGTTATCAAAGGTTTGCGTTTTCGTGCTTGCTAAAGGGGGGTTTCCTGGGGTCAAAGTTCACCTATTCGCCATGAAACTGTGAACTATTATAAGTCCTACACAAAAATGCACAGAGGCACCAAACTTTCAATGATTGATCATCATCGCATCCCCTACAATACCCAATGGTTAAATGATGACATCACTTAGGCCACGCCCCCTGAGAACAGGAACTGTCATGTTGTAGTGTGAACGGTCGCTATCTAACTCATTTGACCTAATCAACATGAAACTGTGTCCGGAGACAGAAGACATATTGGTGTGTTGTGGATTCCAACCCTGTTTGGTTTGGATTGAGAATGTGCCAACTCTGCATTAAATTATCATAATTTACAAAATCATGCAAAGCTGGCACTTTTAATGGACTTTTAATGCAACTTTTGGAGCAACTTTGCATTAAAAGTGTCATTATTTACCGAATGACACTTCATGACAACTGTCATAAACATTCATAAAGACTTCTTTATGTTCATGACAGGTGTTATGTCATGTTTATGACAGTGTCATGTCAGTCTTATCACATGGTTGAGATTATTAGTGATTATTAGAATAATCACAGCCATGTGATTATTCTAATGAGTTTCATGTTCTGAGGTGACTGGCAAGAAATATTGCACTTTTACACAATATTCTAATTTTCTGAGAGTACATCCAAATGTCCAAAGCTCCAGTCAGAAGTTAAACAATGTCTTAAAAAAGGACTTATCCTTCAGGGAGGGAGAAAAGCAAGAGGAAGAATAGAAAAAACCAAGATAAAAGTTTGTTTTAATGTGCCTTGGTAATGTAATGTTTACAAAAAAGATTTGTAAAGCTGCTAACAGAAAATTAGTTTGAACAGTAGTTCAACAGCCAAACATTCATGATCGGGTCTTTGTGTTTTTGTGAAACTGAGTTTAAACTTTAAATAAGCTGATTCTCCTGCTCGGTTCTGTATATTTCTGAGGTATTTTTGGCTTCAAAATGCCATATTTCATAACATTTGATAATAATTAAAACTTCTCAATGTTTGATTTTGTCTAGCAAAATGTTTTTACATCAGGCTTCATAGCTACTACATCAATAAGCTACTCTGTGTTAGAAACATTCTGTGTTGTTATCACTTTCACAGTAGTAGTTAGTTTGTTTCTTATTTAAAGGGTTTTAGCTTTTTACTGTGTGTGTGACCTGATGTTAGGTTGGAACCTTTGTCTTCCTACACTCACAAGAATGTCTTTGTAACATGATTATCAGGGGGCCCCATCTTCCTTTCCACCCTCATGTTAAAGAATTAACTGTATGAAAAGATGAAACTTGCTTTTCCCTAACCATGAATTATGTTTTACAGCTGCTTGTTTATCTACCCAAATACTCCTTACTTATGAAACTGCCTGTGTGCAAAAGTAGTTTATGTTTCTCCTGTCTTGCCCTTCCTCCCACCTTTTCTCTTTTCCCTGATAATAAAAAGACAGGTTCTGCAGCAGGATGGCAGAACACATGATAAACTGCTGGGGGAAGCCAGCCTGGCTTCTACCGGACAAGCAGAAATGCCAGGGTTACTGTGCTTTCTCAATTCTCACAAGAATTTGGTTGAAAACTAAGTAACATTGTCTGTAGTTCTTTCATGTAGGTTGAGAAAATACCCATCACTCTATGCTGTAGTTGGGGATGTGTTGTTTGCTGCTGAGCATAGTCATTTTGTGGCTAAAACAAATATTTTTATATCAACTTCTAAGTTAAAAAAAAAAGACTCATGATATAAATTAAATTTTTAACTATTGGAGTTACGCTTAAGAGAAATTTATTTAATCAAAGGATGTCATGAATGTGTGTGTAGGGCTGCACTGATTGCATTTTTCTGACCGATCCCTGGTCACTGATCTTTAAAAAGTCTGACCTGCCCATTTTGATTTTGGCTGATATGAATGTTTTTTGTCTGAAATGTCGCTAAATATAGCAAGAAAGTCGCTGAGTTGGCAACAGTGGGGTGAATATTGTTAACTGTAAAGGTGCAGACCTGACCTGGTGGGTCGCTCTGTGAGTCACCAGAGCAGAGCAGAAGAGGAAGTAGAAATATGAAAAACGGTCATAAGTCCATAAGCGTCACTGGGCGCAATACACAGGCCATACTGCTCCATAAACCCTGAGAATAAGGTGGTCACCTCTCGTTCAAGGTAACCTTTCAAAAATAAATCTTATATTTAAAATATTTAACTCTCATATTTCATGAATTATTTTGAATAACATTCTATACCGTACAATACAGATGAAACAGCAACGAGAAAAAACATTTCCCCCACAAAATGAAAATTGTATTTGTCAAAACATACGTTTTTTTTATAAGATTACCTAGATTTTTTTTAAATATATATTTTAAGTATTAATTTAAGTAAGTGTGTTCCAGACTTCATTAAAGGGGTTTGAAAAGCAAAATTTTTTTTTTTTTTTTTTTTTGCTCATTTTCAAAGTAAAAAGATCAGTTTCTCAACAAATCCATACTAATCACATAATCATCAACACATTGATGACATTGAAATGATACACTCCCTCTTATATTTTGAATAATGAATTGAAATACAAGTTTTTAGTGTTACTTATTGAAATAATTTGCTGTTAATGTCAGACCATTCAAACCGGTTGCACCAGCAGCAGCAGTAGCTGCTGCCGGAGCCGCTTGCACACGTCATCTGTCTGGACGCCTGTGTGAAACTGCATGGTGAGATTGTTTCATTTTCAGGACGTAACGAAGCGCTCGCATGTTTACATCAGATTCCGTCTTCCGAGTTAAAATCACTCAGCTGTGTTGTACGCAAGTCTAGGTGGAAGCATAAACATCCTGGCACCATGAATACAACAAACAAGCCTTTAGTCCGCCCTGCAGTCAAACAGTTATACAACAGCCTTTGATGAATTCAGCTTAAGACTTTATTTATTCGCCAAGAATGCAATCACAGGCATGAACAGATCAGAAATGCAAAAAAAAAAATGGAGGGAAATGGCTTTGTTTGTGTTTTTCTTTCTTTTAATTAAGGCTTAATGAGCAACCTCCAATTACAAACCCAGCTCAGTGTTTATCAGGATAAATAAATAACAGTTCAAAAATAAATACACTATTAAATACAGCATAAAACAGCAGACAAAAGAGGAAGAATTTGCAAAGGAAGGAGGGGTTTGCTCATAGATGAAGGAAGTTTTGGGAAGTCATGGCGCTAAAACAAAAAAAAAAAAAAAACTCGCGCGCGCGCACACACACATACAAAATAAAAGCAGTCTGAAAATATGATTGATACTGGATATTGTACAAAATTTACAAAATGCAACTCCAACCAATAAACCCAGATATTAACAAAAAATAAATCCCTTTAAAAAAAAAAAAAAAAAAAATCCCATTTGTTTGTGAGCTACAACAGAATCACTCATTTAACGACAAGATACAAATTCAAGTAAAAGAAGGTGTACATCAGTAACACACAAGATTTGCAGTCATGGATTAAGAGCACTGGGGGGGTTTCAACTACAAACTGCTACACAGAAGAGCCGCTTCACGTAAAGAGGAGGCAGACTGGTTCATCTTCCACAAACAGGCACTTTAAAACGTCTGGAACGAGTCGAGCAGCTCATTCATATAGCATTTCATTTAAATCTGAAAATAACTCACTCAAAATGTGATTGAATGTTAATAAGGACGCTTGGAAAATGGTAAAACTGCAAAAAATAAAAAATAAAAATAAGACTATAGCTGAGATCTCTCACCAGTGATTTTCTTTTTTTTTTTTTTTTTTTTGGTGAGTATTTTTCTCGACTCACTTATTTTTTTTGAGAAGTTTTGCAGAATTCCCGCTTGTTTCAATTACGAAAAAGTCTCGACTTTCACATACAGTGCCTTGTGATTAATACCCTTGGACTTTTTCACATTTTTGCAAATTACAAAACACAAAATCACAAGTATTTGGTAGGGATTTTTTTTTACGTGACAGACCAACACAAAGCAGTACATCAACGCAAAATGGAAGAACAACGGAAAGTTTTAAAACTCTTTGAGCCCCCTTTTACTCTGATGTTTCTAAATAAAGTCCAGCCAACGGCACCGCAAACAGCAATGAGCTTCTTTAAATTGAAGCCAAAAACCGACCTGTCCAGAGCTGCCTCCGATCTGGAACATTGATTAGTATGTTTAATGTACATTTGCTTCATGATGTGGATGATGGCAAAATATAATGTTTTATTGCCCGTTTCATAATAGGCTGCTTAAGTTTCTATGGTGTAAAGCACTTTGAGCTGCTTTTGTTGCTGAAATGTGGAAAACAAATGAACTCGACTTGACTCGGACCAAACCAAACAGGCCTGTGCTGAAGTTAGAGCCAGGTTTAAAGCGAGATGAGGCCGTAAAACAAAATGGGAGGGAAACCCAGCAGCAGAGCTCCAACTCCCAGAGAGGAGAATCTGTTGACATGACAGCTTTTACCAGACACATTAAAATCTTGCTCTAATGGAAGTGTGGCAAGTCAAAACCACTTGCAGCCAGATAGTCATATAAAATACTGTTTGCAGTTTATCCCCAAACAATGTAAGGAACTCAGTAATCAGGTCAAAGTAGGCACTATCGGGTCGCTATGGCACCACAAAAAAACAAAACATTTCAGGCACAGATACAACATTTTTCCTCATGAAACATGGAGGTGGCAGCGCCATGCTGTGGGAATGACTTTTCTTTTATTTTTTTAATATTTGCCTTCCAGTACAAAGCACTGTGTTGGTCTGTTGCACGAAATCCCGACAAAAAGAGGCAAAATGCAAAATGGTTCAGAGGACACAAATAGCTCGTCCGTTTTTGGTTGTAAATGCCCGTTTATGTTTACAATCATGTGACAAATATGAGACTCGCTCCAAGTGCTACATTATATGATTCTAATAAAAATGTTTTTGTTGATGTTTTTTGTAACAGTTCATTGCAAAAGAGGAATAATAATAATAAAAAACTTACTTTGTAAAAAGAAAAAAAAAGTACCTAATCATCCTGTTTTGTGTTTTTTTTGTTGTTGTTTTGTTTTTTTTGTATATAAACACCACCCATAAGATCATAGCTTAATTTCTGCACAGAACCAGCAGAAACATTCACAACCTGTTTTATTTTTTTAACCCTAAATCTGAATTAGCTCAAACTCATTTCATCCTCCTGAGAGCCAATCAGTGAGAGACTCATAATCTGAACTCTGACTGGACTCTGCTGCTCTTACAAACGTTCTCCCTGTTCATTTCGTAACAAACTCAGGGTGCAATTTCATAAAGCTGAAGCAGGAATGGAAAACGGACGAAAGTGAATGAGCGACGAATCGCATCCGTACGGAAGACAACTATAGTACAAAAATAGCTATTTAAATATCAAAAGTCTACATTACACATCTGTTGAAGGTATGTGCTCCGTTTCCCTGTGGGTAAAAAAAAAAAAAAAAAGAAAAACTATAGAAGGAACAGAAAATTATTCTGTTCAATTTGGCCCAAAAGCTTGGCACATTTCTCTCCTAGTTCTGCCGTTTGGGTGCCGTTCCCCGCAGAACGCTCCAGCTTGGCCGGGGAGTTCAAAGGGTTGCCTGTGTCCAATTTCACATCCCTTTCATTCGGAGGATCACACAGCAAACACGCTCAGGGTGCTGGTCTGGTCCTTCAAGCCCAAGATGCTGTAAGCTATCCTCTTCAAATGGCCGGGCAGTCGCACGCCGATGTTCTTAATGTCCCTGTGGAGGAGAGACAGAGCGGTGTTGAAGAAGAGCTGCGCACATATTTGCACCCTGGCCTCGTTCCAACAGTTTCCACATGCATCCTTCCAGCCTCCCAAAGTCTTGGAGTAATCACAGACTCATTTAGGGTGATGAAATGCCAGCCTAGAGTTGAACGCGTTCTGGTTGAACTTTTAAATCGGTCCAGCTAGGTGGGGCGCATTCCAAGTTCGCTCTGCCAAAAGGTGTAACTCATCTTCCACAATAAAACGAGCATTAGCGGGGGTTTCACTTTGCAAAGAGACACACATGCGAATCCTGCAAAAAGCCCTGCATAAACACCAGCCCGGAGTCAAAGCCTTAATTACAGCTTTAATTACTTAACGAGGATTCTCCCCGTTGACCATGAATCACTTTGTCTGGGAAGCAGAGGGTGGATCGTAAATGACTGGTGGTTTCCAGAGAGTGCTACCAGATGCCCCGAGATGGAAACAAGAAATCACACCATGCTGCACGACAAGCACTTCAAAAGGGCTCGTCTCGGCTTTGTGGTGCAGATGTCTTCCCGAGGATCAGGAGAGTTAGTTACATGTATGTTTGGAGCTTAATAAAATTTGCGTGGCACGAGATGTCACGACAAATAGCATTTTTACGTTTTTTGTTTAATTTTTCATTTGTATCCCAAAGTATCATCCAGTCAAATATTACGAGCCCGGGATACGAGGCTCTGTGTTTTAAGTTGGACGCTCTATCTATGAACCGACCCACCTACTAGTGCTTTGGGAGGACAGAGCAACAAGAGGTAGTAACTACTGCTTATTGAGAAGAGTAAGAATGATACAGGTTTTCATATTTGTCTCAATAATAACATTTTTCTGGGTGAAACCTGTGGACCTACAGCCATCTGCAGAAAAGCACAGACAATCAGAGCCAGTAGGATGGTGCTGTCAATCATGTCTGTGTACATGCTGCTCACACTAACCTTGAGCATACAAGTTCAAAGTTGCCATTGTGCTGCAGCTATGATAATGACAGAGAAACAACCTAACATTACAGAAAATCTCTCACTGACGTCAACGGTAGCCATGGTAACAAGCCTCTGCGAGTTATGGCAGGGTCCGCTGTGGGTTAGGAGCTGCTAGCGCAGCAGTGAGCTAGTGGTTTGCATTTTGTAAGCACTAACCAACTGCAGGAAAGTTAGCATTAGCAACAACCTAGAGTCATTTTACTGCAACATGTTTTGCATTGAGATGCTATTTTATGGTTAATAGCTTAGCCAATGGGCTAACTCCTTTTTGCCCACAACAGCAGTCTTTTTAACGTCCCATCAAATAATTTTTTGCAGAAAACAAGAAAAGCAGCTTTCTTTGAGGATGTTGTTTGCATGTCAGATTTACAGACGTACCAGAAACACAATTTAAACATTCTGACTTATTTATGTAAAAAAAAAAAAAAAAATGTGAGTAATTGTTTGATCATTTTTAATTTTTTATGCAATTAATTAACCAAATGTGACATATAAAAAGCTTAATTTATGAAAACAATCGGTAGTAGGACCACCTTAGAACAAGGCAAGCATGAAACTCTAAAATTATAAACTAGTCAAACCTGCCCTGGGATTTTCTACAGCGCTCCTACATTCTTTATAACACAGTTTGGGATTTTTTTTAAACCTCATCCTGTCTTGTTCTCATGGTTACAAACCTAAGCACGTGCAATGGCAAAAAAAAAAAAAAAAAAAAAAAAGGGGGTTTTTTTTTTGCTATGGGGTTAAAAACTCTCTGGCCTTCATTATTCTTCAAAAGGAACCTTAAATTATGTGTTTTACCATAGACTCCCCCCCACCCACCAACGGTTGCGCCTGTTTGGGTAAATTGCCTCCTGCAGGACTCCTACACACCATGGAAGGTGTAATTCCCTTAAACTGCGCTGTGAAAACTTTAGGGGGCACAAAAGCCAACTTCTTCAGTCTCCTTTTAGGCTTTCGAATCAAATCCGTCTATTTCAGCTTCAAGTCGATCTTTTTCCACTTGGCTGCAGTCTATGCCGCTCTCCTTTAATGTTGGAGAAGCCACAAAAGGTTCCTGACCCAAACAAGCAAAACTGGTGGTTTTTAAGGGCTCCGACAAAAGTGCTGGCCTATGTGTGTCTGGGCTGAGGGCAGGATGAGAATGGAGAGAGCGCAGCTGAATAAGAGCAACAGAAACCACAACTCCACCACAAAATGTGCCCACCGCTCCTTCACTCCGTTAGATTTTCCATTTGAAATTTTCCTCAAGCTGCAAACAGTTTAAAAATAGTGTTTAGTGGTCAGTTAGGTTAATCACACCTGAATGATTAAGCTGATCAGATTCCTTAAAACTCCAGTTTGTGACTTTAATAAAAATATGGGTTTTTTTTTTTTGTTTTTTTTCCATATTTATTAAAATGTCACCATGTTGTGACAGTATGCCATGAGACAGATTATCTGTGAAAAGTTCCTCCAATTCCTGAGCTGCTATTGTGGTCTGCAGAAATACACTACTCAGTCACAAACAACCAATCAGAGCCAAGAGGAGGGTCTTAGCACTGTCAATCAAGCTCCTGTGCGCTGCTCAATGTGCAAATGGTGGAAAACAAAGTTTATCCACTGTTACAGATGGATATGCTAGCTAGCCTTAGCATTTGTAGCAGGCTATGTTGTGAACCAGCTTTAGCTTAGCAAAGAGCAAAGGTGGAAGGATGTGATTGATAGCACTAAAACCCTCCTCCTGGCTCTGATTGGTTGTTTCTGACTAAGTGGTGTGTGTCTGCCAGCGAGAGCACTGGGAGACGACAGAGGAGCTCATTTTTTCGTAAATTATTTTTCTTGTAGTACAGTGTTACAATGTAATGATAATTTAAAGAAATACTCAAAACTTTTTTTTTTTAAATTAAAGTTAGATACTGCAGTTTTAACTAATAAAAACAAACATATAAGTACCTTACTTTCTGTTTCTATGTTTGTTTTTTATTCATATATTCGTTTTTTTGCTTTTTTATGCGCGTCAAGAAAATGAACACAGTCCATATTGAAGTTAATGTGTTGTCACTCACTCATTCTTCATCTGCAGCACCTGGTCCATAGTGACGACGCCGGCGCGGGTGAAGTTCTCGCTGTACTGGCTCATCTTGATGGACTCGAGCCACTCGGACACCGACCTGAAGGGGGAGCCGTCCGAGCCGCTGGTGCTGGGCAGGCGGATGGAAACCCTGGGAAAAGAAAGGGAGCAGACCTAAACGTTAATGATAATTATTTACACGCTTTCCCACAACAAGAGACAGATGACTGAGGTCTGTAATTACTGTGCAGGAAACCAGTTGGTGATAAAACAAAACAACAAAAAAAAAAAAAAACCGGTTGAGGGAGTCGGGGTAAGAGGTAATTAACATATGGGGATGACATCTCTTTGTTCTTTCTCACTGTCTCTGGTGTCTGCTCTGTCTCAATAGGAGAAACACGCTTTCACTCACAGAATCAGAAACAAAAGGGACACGTGTACCGTGATTTTACTATTTTTACTCTGCAGCCTCACCCAATTTGAACTACTTCAGTGTTATTTTCACACGTAGTTCCACAAATTCCCAATTTTCTTTATATATTAATAAAATTTATTATTCATCACAAACTAAAACTCAGACAAAATGCTGATTCATAGTTTTTTGAAGGACGTTGGTTTCAAAGAACCTCATACACTCAGGACTGAATCCACACCAGAAAAGATATCTATTAAAGGTATGGTATAATTATTTTTTTTTTTTTACCGTGGATCAAAGTCTGCGATGGTCTTTAGTGAGTCTGGGCTGCGCAGGAGCTTGTCCAGCAGACTGACGATGTCTCCGAAACGCGGCCTCTTGGCGCGATCCTGAAGCCAGCACTGAAGCATCAGCTGGTAGACGGCCGACGGACAGTCCATGGGCGCTGGCAGCCGGAACGCCTCATTGATGGCCTTCATCACCTGCAGACGGTATTTATTTATTTATTTAGGTAAATTGTTACATCGTTCCAATGATGTCCTGACTAAAAGAGTTGAGAAATGAAGACAAACCTCGTGGTTGCTCATGTCCCAGTAAGGCCGTTCCCCAAACGCCATGACCTCCCACATGACAATGCCGAAACTCCACACATCACTTGCCGAGGTGAACTTCCTGTAGGCTATTGCCTCCGGGGCCGTCCAGCGGATGGGGATCTTGCCTCCCTGT
>NW_015113967.1:128197-180010 GCF_001443285.1 Poecilia latipinna | reverse complement strand
CTTTCAGCAAGAAGGTCTTAGGTTTGAACCCTGCTGACAAAATTTTTGTGATTGCTTCGAGCCGTCCAAATAGCTCTTTGCGTTTTGTCGCGTTACACATGCACGATGAGACTGGAGCGAGACGATGTCCCGATGTCCTCTCTGGACGGACATCTTCTATAAATCGCTGCCCGCCACCTCTTCACGCCATCGAACATGCTTCGCTTCACAGTACCTGTCCAAGCAGCTGGAAATGCTGAGGGAGATGAACGAGCAGCACGCCAAGGTGTACGAGCAGCTGGACGTGACGGCCCGAGAGCTGGAGATCACCAACGAGAAGCTGGTGCTGGAGAGCAAGGCCTCGCAGCAGAAGATAGACAGGTGACCGCCGACCCATCCGACAGCCCATAATGAGACGGTTATTGGCGTATGCTGAGTTTTGACAGCTATTTTCCAAAGCAGTATGCAGAAATGTTCTAGAAAAACGGGGAACTTAAGCAGCAGCAGTGATTTCCCTCATGCTCATAAACCCGTTAGAGATTTCAGAGAGCCATTAACCCACACAGGGCTGGTATGTCAGGTATCGGGGAAGTTGTTTTTTTGTTGCTGTTCCTCTTACGCAACCGCTTGTAACATGTTCAGAAATTTCTCTAATCGGAGATTAGACATTTACAAATCATGTTACTGGGGCTAACGGCTAATTATAACCCACCCACCCTCCACAATAGCTGCCTTTGTTCTTTCCGAGCAGATTAATCCGAGTTGTGTTTGTGCACTCAGGTTGACGGGCACCATGGAGACCCTGCAGAGTCAGGTGGACGGTCTCACGACTCGGGTGGAGGAGCTGCGGACCCTGGAGGAGCTGAGGGTGCGCAGAGAGAAGAAGGAGCGGCGCAAGACGGTCCACTCGTTCCCCTGCCTCAAGGAGCTCTGCACTGCTCCCAGGTTGCTGCAGCACACGCCGCAGTTTCTGTTCACCTCATTTCTATCCCAGCAGGACACTAGAAACTTCATCTAAAGGAAGTTTACAAGGCAAACTTTAAGTCATATCCGTTTACTGGAACCTTGTTCAAATCGATCCTCTTCCTGCCAATATAATGCAGTTGCGTGCAGATCAAATTATAGCATCCGAATCAGATGATCGTTCGGTTAGCAAAAACTGCTCCGTCTTTTAGGAAGCCCATCTGAACGCAACGAGGTATTGACTTTTCTCGCATTTATAACAAGCATCTAAGAAAGGAACTGCTAAGCTTGAACACTGACTAAACGCTCCAGCTCAGAGCCAGGAGTACTTTCTATGGGAACAAAAACGGATCATTTTTCTTTGATTGTTTCGAACTATATTCTCTCTGTTATAAAGTAGTCGGAATAAATTAAATTAAACAGTTTAGGAAGCATTTAAACCAAAAAAGCTACATTGACATGTAAACCCGCAGGTCCTAAACAGATGCAGAACCAGATTGTGAATGTACATCATGAGGGGCCTTTGGGTACAAAAGGTGTTCTCATTAATAAGCTTTGCATGGAGTGTGCTTATTACAACGAAGCACACCCCATGCATTTGTTTCTAAGCCAGTGCTGTGACGCTTTCTTTAGATACGAGGACGGGTTCCTCTTGGCCAACCCTGGCAGCGTTGACCTGGTGGAGCGGCAGCCTCTGGACGAGGAAAACGACCGCCTCAGAGACATCGTGTCCTCCCTGCACTCGGCCATGGCCTCGGAGCGGTCGAAGCGGGAGAGCGTGGAGCGGGAGTGCGCCGTGGTGCTGCAGGAGTTCGAGCAGCTGGAGCAGCGCCTGCTGGGCGCCGAGGGCTGCAAGCTGCGGGTCCAGGAGCTCGAGGCGGAGCTGCTGGAGATGCAGCAGCTCCGGAAGTCCAGGGTGTGCCTCATCGGGGACATGGAGGACGGCTTGGAGATGCTGCTCGGCAACGGCCCCGAGACGGACACCCCGGAGGAGGAAGGCGGGCTGGAGGAGGGCGGTGAAGCCGAGGGAGGAGCCGGGCAGCAAGGCGGAGGCCCGGTGCGGAAGAGCTGCAGCGACACGGCCTTGAACGCCATCTCGGCCGCGTCCGGCCGGCGCCAGGGCGGCTACCCGCTTCAGGGCAACGGCACCCGCAAACGGGGCATGTCCATCCTGCGGGAGGTGGACGAGCAATACCACGCCCTGCTGGAGAAGTACGAGGAGCTGCTGGGGAAGTGCAGGCGCCACGAGGAGACGCTGTGCCACGCCGGGGTGCAGACGTCGCGGCCCGTCTCCAGAGACCCCTCCGTGAGGGAGTACAACATGAGCTCAGCGGAGCCTTCCACGTCCGGGGCCGGCGCTGTCGGCCCTTCGACGCCTCCGCAGACCCCCTCCACCCCGGAGGCGCTGGAGGGCATCAGCAGGCAGGTGGAGCAGGTGGACAAGCGGCTGAGTCAGAACACGCCGGAGTACAAAGCGCTGTTCAAGGAGATCTTCTCCCGGCTGCAGAAGACCAAGAGGGACATGAACTCCCCGAAGAGCCGAAAGACTCACAAATAAAACTGAACTCCCCCCCTCAACCCCACAAGAAGAACCTAAATGCACTGAGAAAAGCTCAAGCTAATTTACAAAGCATTACCTCACAGTTCAGCTGCTGAAGTATAGGAAACGCTACTTATTCATGTAAAACTGCCAAACGTTATTTTGCTGCGCAGGACGTCTTATACAGGCCAGAGATCAGAAGGTAAAGATGGTTTTGTTTTGTTTCTATAATCGAGATGTCGGAGTGATTGACTGTTTCAATAATAAGCCAAATGAACCTAAAGCGTGAGGGGCTTTGGACATTTCCAGCATGTACTTGTTTATAACATCACTAAATGCTTAAAAAAATGAATAAATAAAATCACAAGCTTTAAAACTAAAGCAAATCTTAATGTTTTATATTTAATTTTCTTTTCCTGGATATGATGAATTCAGAGAGTCGGCAAATAAATGACATCTGAAGTTTACTTGCACAAGCTGCAGGACCATAACTATTCATACAGCTTCTTTAATATCTCCTCAAAAAGTCTCAGTAAATTTAATTGTGTTTTTGTTGCCATCAACAAGCTTCAGACAAAAGCTTTGGGTGGATATTTAGCCACTCCTTGGGAATGTTGGTAGTTTTTATTTACATTGTTACGTTCTTGGCATGGACTTTGTTCTTAAGGAGTTTTGAAAAGGTCAATAGAGGTCAGGGCTTTGGGAGGGCCAGTCTAAACCAACATTCAGTTTATTTTACATAACATCTAACCAAAACAATGCTATCATGCACTTTACAAAAAAAAATGTTAATACATTCAGCAATTAAGATTTCAATGATTTAATTATTTTAAAATGCGTTTAGAAGAGAGAAACAGAAAAAAATAAAACTTGTGCACCAATTTTTTTTTCCATGTTTCATATTTTCTATAATTTAATAGAACATAAATCTCAGAATCACGCCATTTCTGATCAGATCTACACAGTAAATCACAAATTAAGACCAAAGTACTGGATGATAATCTAAAATCATTTATATGCAACTTCTGCGGTTTGAACAAAAACAAGCGACACACACACCCACCCAGTCTGAACACTTTAATTTGAACACCAGAGATCCATAAACTGTAGGCAATACAGACAGCACACAATAAGTTTAACCCACCTCACTGAGAAGAACCGTCAGCCCCGTGACACACGAGGCTAAACGAGGCCAAACTGACGTTCATTTACATATGGAGTGTATAAAACGAGAAAACACCTAGCATGGCCAGCTGTGTGTTCAACCGTTAGCGTGCTTAAAGGCTGAGGTTTGGATACTGATTGAGAGACGATGGGTCTGGAGGCACAGTCAGCAGAAATAATCTCCACGTCGTAAAGTGAACGGTTTAACGCGTCCTGTATTCGACTCAGCATAGAAGACACAGCGATCGGGACTCTTAGAGTTCAGTTTTAGATTTTCAGACCACTACAAAGAAAAATGAAGAAATGAATGTTATCCAACAAAATGTGTACTGGAGTAATTAAACCTGAAGCAAAGACAAACTCTTAGCTCTGATTCCATGTGTTAAAACAGGCTCACATACTCAGAAGGCAAATGGCTCAACAATTTTTTTTCCTAGATCTTCATAACTGCTATTAAGGCCACGTAGATGCTAATAAGAAAAAAAAAGGAAAATAATAAAATACCTGATAGGGTGAGAACGAGCGGCAGCTAAAGCTAAATGGGGCTTGTGGGGTGGTTAGAGGTAACTGTTTCCCCCTGTTCTCCGAGTAGATTATATCAAGATCCAAACTATTTGGAAGTCCAACTAGTTTTAACGAGACCCAAGTACGTATAATCTGCTCAGAGGCTTTAGCTGGGCTCTGTTCAAGAGTTACGTCCAGCAGTGATTGCTAAATCTGCGCTAGCAGGCGTTCTGCGTGCTGCTGCCCGAGGCAGACCATGATGATTACACAGAACAATGAAAAATGTTAGTAAAAGAAAGAATCGGTGGTACAGGGGGAGAGGAAATCCTACACTGATGGGTTTTTTTTTCCTCCACCGTTTTCTCTTGTATAACAAACCATCTTGAAAATCTGGATTGTGCACAGTTTGCTTTCTCCATTTTTGAGGATTTAATACTTTATCAGAAAAGGGTGGGTGTAAACGAATTAATTGTTACAATTGAGGGAATGATGATGAATGACGTGATTAAAAGCTAGAAACAAAAGGTGCGAGAGCGGAAGGGAGGGCTGTGATGGACGGAGAGAGCAGAAGCCTAAGACGACATAATGCGGAGAGAAATCCTTGGAATGACAGCAAGACGAGGAAAGGCTGGAAAAACGCCGAGCGGGGAGGAAAGTGAACGAGACGCAGCGGGAAAAAAATCAGTCTTTCCAGTCCTTCTTGATAGCGAGGCTCCACTCCCAGGAGAGATGGTCGTACTTGTCGTCGTCTGTGAACTTGGACTTGATGTTGTAAGTGCCGCGGGCCAGCATCCCTTTGGGGGCTTCCTCCAGGGTGGTGAGGAACTCGTATTCCTCGTCCGGTCTCGGGCCGTAGCTTCCCACCATGTAGTCCGACTTATCCACTGCAGACGAGAAAAGGAGGGAAAGGAGACAGTGGCATGAGCAGAACATCTAGAATCTAGAAAAGGAGAATCCTTCTGACCACTTTCCTTCTCCAGGTAAGATACTGACAGCTCAGAAACAGTCCAAACATCCCCACCTTCCGATATAAGTTGCTCTAAACAGATGCATCTGAACAAGTGAGTCATAAAAGTTCATTTCTGTAATTCAATCCAAAAACAGAAACTTTGTTTGGACAAACATCCCTTAGCAAGTTGCACTTTGACCCCGCTGTTTTTCTTGGCATTAACAAACTTCTGCCATTGGTCTGGCTTCACATCTGACCATTTTTATTAGAAATGATGGGAAATGTGTTGGTTTCCTGGTATTGAAACCAACACATTCACTTTTTTCGTTCATCAAACTGAAAAAAAGGGGAAACGTGTTCTGGAAAATACGTTACATCTGAGCCTGCATGCAGAAGGGACTGGTTCATAAAGCAAATGGTAAAACTACATGTTTTGTTTTAAAACTCATAGAAACAGGAAGCATGTTACATAAGGGATTCTGATATTTCTCCACCTGCACTGAGTTTTTGGTGGCTTTAACTTCGAATTGCAACCAACTTAGAAAAAAAAAAAAAAAAAAAAAAAACATTTTTACCTTTGACTCCTTTCCTGAATGTTTGCTGATTGTATCTCAGACCTGAAACGATCTCTTTGTTCACCTGCAAAAAGCATCATGCATTATGCTTTCAGCAATCATTAAAAGAAAAAAAAAATCACCATAAATTTCAAAACATTCAGCAGTTCTAGACTAACAGAGATGCACAGAATGAGAGAACCATTACCTTGAAGTTGATCTTTATTCTGTACTCAACTCCCTCCTTCAGTGTGAATGGGTGCTTCTTGAAGTTCTCCAGGTCTCCTGAAATGTAGAAAATAAAAGAAAAATTTATTCTAGATATAAAAAAAACTTGGAACAAATTGTTTGCTTCAGTCTTAAACATTCTTCGTTTTCGTGAGATGGTGAGTGCACCGTCCACCAGGGGGCGCAGTGAATAAAAACAGGCAGCAGTTTTCCTTCCTTGTTATACCCATTTTGACCACTGAGAGGGGACAAAGTGCGCCATCAGGAAGTGGCTAATTAACCCACTTCCATAAGAATCTCCTCATTGCTAATTAGCAGGCTAATGACGCAGCGTCTAAATTTGCGCAGAGGGAAGGGACTGCTTACTGTGTGTAGTGATTGGACTTCCTTCAGTATGAGGACAGAGGTAATGCTCCTCCTCCTGCCCTTTGACCTCTAAAACCTGCAGCTGAACAGTACTTACCCTGCAGGTCAAGGATCAAGGGAGCGGGTGCATTTTCACACATCAGCGTCATCCGTGTCACCTGGACATTTGGTGCAGTGGGATCTAGTAAAGAGAAAAGTTAAATAAATGATGGGCACCGTGCGTTTTCTTCCTCTAAAAGCACTCATTAGGCAACATCTTCCTTCAGCTGATTATTTGGACATCACATTGTTGTTCTTCAGACACATCCTGAGGACTGTTTCCTTTTTCAGCCACAAAAAAATAAATAAATTCCACAGAAGTTTGTTTTTTTTTTTTTTGGGAGGGGGGGGGAGGAATGTTAGGATGAACAACAACAGACTAGGACATAATTGTGAAACAAAACAATAAATACAAATTAAAATCAGAAAATGTGGTGTGTATTTATATTCCCTCTAAATCAATAATTGTTAGAACCACCTTGCGGTGTAATTACAGCTTCTAGTTACTTCTGGTTTCTCTCTGCACAGACTGAATGACATTTTTGCCTCTTCTTTGCTGCAAAGTAGCTCAACCAGATTGGAATGAAAGAGTGAACATTTTTTAAATTCTTCACTCAAATTCTAAAAAGGATTTCCGCCTGGACTTTGACGGGTTACTCTGGGGAATTCACAATAACAAATAAAAGGGGATTAAAAGCCAAACAATCTTTATTAGAAAAGCTCTCATGTGCTGGTCAATCACATAAAGCCTAAAAGAGCAATGCTGTTTCACTGTGAAGAGTTCAAAAGGTGCACACTTTTCCAAAACACTGTAAAAGTTTGGCATATTCAAAAACTGCCTGTAGTGATGGCATGCGGAGATAAATGGAAACTTCTGACATGTGACATCAGTTTAATCTCGTATAACCATCTTTGTTTATATGAGGAGGCCCTACAACACATGGAGGCATTAACCCATCATTAAGCCCAAAGCAAAAGAAGATGGAGGTGCTGGTTGGCTTGGCAAAGCCTTTGCAACACTCGGATGTTTGTATGATGAAGTAGATGGGACTCATTGCTCTCTGTCAGGCGGGATAAATATTCGTATGCGAGGATGTCGATCTGAGTTGCCCTGTTTTCACAACAAACAGCTGACATTCGATGATGGAAACAACCGACGGGCCAAACGGAGCGGATAAATGAGTCGGGTCGGCACGAACCTGCGACCACGGCAGCCTTGCCCAGCAGCGCCTCCTTGTACTTCCGCAGGCTCTCGTCATCTTTGTCCAGCTCCTGGATCTCCTGTAAGCTCTTCTGTGCAGGAGGTTTGTAGTTTATGTCCGATTCTTTCTCCTCGTTGGCCGCGGCGATCTCTTTCAGCTGCTCCGGTGTGAGGTCCTGCTCTGCCATGGTGCACTAGACTGTGGCGACAGAGAGGGAGGGAACGATAAAAAATGGAGGAAACGGAGGGGCTCCTTTTTATTTTTTTAAATGAAAACTACAAGTGAAGCAAAGAGGCAAAGAGTCATGGCTGCTGAGAGGAACCTCTGTGAACTTTGACCTGAGGACACAAGCTCATGTACAAACAAAGGCAGGTTTACACAATGAAGCACAATATAATTTAAACACTTTTAAGCAGAGTTAGAACAATTAGTCATAGTCAGGTTGGTTTAAATGGCATAACTTAGACTAGCAACAATCACAAAGAATTAATAAAGTTGCATTAAAAAAAAAGAAACCTCGTCATTCTCCATCTATAAAGGCATCAACTAACAAGCAGAAGGTACTTTAATGAACTTTTACACTTTGATAAAATCAAATAAAGGTCATTACATGTGTTTGACGCATTAATGACCTCAAAGTTCCTTTTTTTATTATTATAACCCACTAGCTCTACGAAAGATCCTGCAGCAGCGCCTGTATTTTCTCTTGTGTGCAAAATACAAGGATCTCAAAGAAAAGCGGAAATCGGTATTGACCTGAAAACTTGATCGGTGCATATCTTGTTGCAGAGCCCTGGTAATGTTGGAGTAAAATTAATGAGAACAGCTGGTGAACACATGCAGAGCAAAACTTAATGAGAGCCAAGCAACACCTGCAAACAACAGCTGGATTACACTGCAGCCATAATGTGGTTCTTGACTTATTCTGGTTTAAGACCTGAAGATGGGAACACACAAATCAGCTTAATGTTTTATTTTTTATTTTTTGGGTGGTAAAAAAAAAAAAAAAACATTTCCTTAATTTAAAGAAGTGACCCTCAATATGAAGCCTACAGCAGATTTACCTGCTGGCTCCTTTCAGCCAACAAGAAAACACCCTCAAGCACCTCAGTGACGTTTTTCCAAAAATTCAATGTTGAAAAGGCCCGGCTTCACGAGACAAGCAAGGATTTGAAAAAAATAAAACAAAGGGTAAAGAGTTGATCAAGAGCGAGGAAGGTCTGCGACTCCATTAATTACATAAAATGGGTGAGAAGGAGATTGGTGCTGAATGTTGGTAAAGCTGGAAGCAGAACTGTTCTGAAGAGAAAGAGGAAGGTGTCAGGACAAACAGTTTCCTCGTGTTACAAATTACTCTTCCCCTATGAAGACAATCATTTCGCCCTCTAATTTATGACTCTCGTTAATCCGTTTCACATGCCAGGTGCTGTTTGTCAAACACAGACAGTCAAACAGACCTAAAACTCTCAGAAGGCAAACAATCGTGACTGATGCCAGCTGATGAGGCCAGCTGCACCTGTTCAGAGGAGGCAGAACACTTGGGAGTCCAAAGCAAATACGCTGCTGCTCATCTGTGTCCAAACCTCCACACATGTGGCGATTAGGAGCTCTGAACGCAGCTCGGTTTTCCCAACTAAGGGCCTCGGCGCACCCAAAAAAAAAAAAAGTCCAAAAATTCCTTTGAAAGCGAGTGCATGTTTGGGCCGGTCAGCAGTGCGAGATTGTTTGGAGGGAAACCAGGAGCAGATAAGGCAGCAGTGCTGTAATTTTCGTTCTTCAAGAGCTTGGGGAGCAGGTTGCTGGCTCTTTTTTTTTTTTTCTCTCTTCTCTTTTCTCGCTTCCTCTGCTTGACTCCTCTTGCAGCCACGCAGTGCAGCAGCATACCAAACTGTCCCACAGCAGGAAGTGCTCAGTCAACTCAGCGACACACAACGCTCTACTGGAAACTACTGCAGAGGTCGCGCAGTTTGGTTTGAACTTCCCCATCTTAACTTGGATGTTTGTGTGACCACTGATCCCAAATTGTGCACTTATTTTAAGACAGTCATGTTCTCTTTTTGTTGTTAAAATTAACGCAGGCAGATGAGATAAAACAAGAAGCGGGAGCAAATACAAATCTACTTAAACTGCAGTTTTAAAAGGTCCTTTTAATGGGATGCAGCAGAAGGTGCTCTGCAGCCGCACACTGGTTCTCAGAAAACTTTCACTGATTGCACAATTTGACAAGAGAATGGAAACTAAAAGAGCAGCAACCACCACACTTTTTAAAAATTGCAGTGACTAAAAACTACAACATTTTAAAGTTAAAATGAGCTCATCTGTAAAGCAGCAGACTGCCGGCTAGCATGGCTAACCAGGCAGCCTTTACCAGGTGGTGAGTATATAGTTAAAATAAGCTGTAGTAACATGTATGACTGGAAATTACAAAAATAAAACTGAATTTAGCTAGTGTTTATATTTAAATACCTTTTTTTTTTTAAAAAATTAAAATACCCATAAATGACTGGGTTTTGTTAAACATGAATCAGCCTGATGAACACTGCATTGATTTATGCAGTGTGTTGAGCCAATTGTTTCTAAAGTGTTATGCAATGATGACAATATATCACATTACTTAGAGATGCCTTCTTAATCAAATGTGGCATTTCTGGTTTAGTCATTTAAAAAGGTCCACATGCTCCATATAACAGTCAAACAATGCTGACATCATCACCTTTACAATGACAGCCATTTTTTTTCTCTATCTCCCTCTCTCTCCAGTCTCCAACAATGCGAGCTGTGGGTAAAGTTGCCAGAAAGAGGCCCTGTCATTGTTGGGCCTGCTGGGAATAAGCCCTTGCGGTCATGGGACTGAACGTTCTGCTGAACTTGGGAGTCTCGGCCGGCACCTGAACAGCTCCGCAGCCTGGATAAACTGTTTGCCTGAGCGGACTGAGCAAGCAGCAGAAAGTTACAAACACTCCAGACTTGGCAGCGGCTCAGGCGGGAGATTAGGCCCGTTCCTTAGGAACGACGCGGAGGCTCTCGAGACGTTGAGTTATGGCTGAGAAGGCGTTTTTGTTTTTTCTTTTTTCCCTGCAAAGTAGAATTTTGCTGATTAAGGGAGAAT
This sequence comes from Poecilia latipinna, assembly GCF_001443285.1. Lineage (NCBI taxonomy): Eukaryota > Metazoa > Chordata > Actinopteri > Cyprinodontiformes > Poeciliidae > Poecilia > Poecilia latipinna. The sequence goes on along the minus strand of NW_015113967.1, from coordinate 169,413 downwards.
TGTTAGCAAGTGGGTCAGCTGTCCTTTCTGTCCTTTTGTGGACAAACTGCTTTGACCGTCACCTGAGACACGGTCTCCCCCCCCTGCGTGGCTGTAGCGTCCATGTTGCTGATGCGAGGTATTACATCGATACCCAAACTAATCAAGCACTACCGTTTGAGAAAGTTCAGTTTTCACAGGGCTGAGCAGCGATCATAAACATGTTATTCTTCTTTCATAAAATCATCAAATTGCCTCCATGTTTTATGACCTGCTACCTTTTTAACGCTGCTTCTGATTTATTGTGAGTATACAACATGCAATTTAATCTCTTCCTTATTCACCGTCATTTACAAAATGTTTGAAGTGAAGCTAAAACATAAAACCCGGTCAGGCAAGATTTCAGAGCTCCATCCACAAACAAGTCTGGCGGGGTTGGGTGTTTATGTTCACGCTTTCCATTAAAAGGTCAGAGACAGACTGGCCAGGAAGCAACAACAGAAATATGCAAATGAAGCTGAAATAGTAACTGTAGTAAGAGTTGAGATGCACCGCTCGAGCTCTTCCTTCCCGGTACAGATTTCTGTGTTTTCTTGGAAGTCTGCCCCGTCGGTTCAGTTGTTCCATGTGACAGAAAACACCATCGACTGCAGGTTCTTTGAGGGAGGTGCTCGTTTTCAATCAAACATAAGACTAAATTACAAGGTTACAGCAAATCATGCACCCAGGCAATCATATCTGGATTAGATATATTCTTCTGTTACGTTTATTTCAATTAGAGGAGCAAACCTCATGCTGTTGGGTGGTGTGTTTATAATCTGAAAATGGCTCTAAGTTTTTGTTTTGATACATTTAAGGGCAAAAGCCATCTGTGATTTTTACCAAATGACTGGTGCATCTCCATTTCAGTTTCAGTTTTGGATTCTCGATGCTTAGACAACGTTATTGAGAAAGAAAAAAAAGAAAGAACAACTTTAAAGCGAGCCATGGCACCTTCTGCTTTACAAGTGTTCAATGTTAAACTTTATGTTCAACATAACCACTCAATTTTCCCCAACTCAGTGAGAATAATTAAAACCATTGTGACTTTAACACGGCCGTTAACTTAGTGGTTTTGTTCTTTCAGAGCCGCTGTAACACAGACCGCTACAGGAGATTCTTTCCGCTCACAGCCATTGCAATCTACAACAACTCTTCAAAGAAACTTTGATAATATGAGTTGCAACATTTCATTTCTCTCTTAGGAATAATAAAGGATTTTTGAAGCTCTAACCCAACTTTTTTGTTTTTTTTAGAGCAACATATGTGTTTGTGGGGATCTATTTTTATGCTTTAACAGATGTATTGCCACACTGTTTTATCATAACAGTTAAGAAGAAAAAAATATAATGATGCAATTTTAAACCCAACAGCAACCCCTCAGTAACATAAAAGCAGCCACAGATGCAGACCTAATGTTGCGAGTTTTGTCCAAGATGACTGAATATGCACTCAGCAGGCAGGAAGGGACTCAACGGGAAAAAGAAAAGTTTGAAATCGGACATTTTGGTCCTCCAGCTCATAATTTACACATGGGAATGCTCCAACAAGGAATAAAGCTCATATTCACCTTAGTGACAACAGAAGAACACGAGTACTGTTGCACTAATGGTGACTGGGGAACCTGTATGCTGTGACATTTAGCGGAGCCATGCAGCTGCTTTGATCCTTTTTGGTCTCTTGGCGCTGAAGTCTCTTCATGCAACACCGAGTGTAACCAAGACCTTTGGACCCGTCCTTTCTAACAAGCGCAGCTATGGTTCCTCATTACGCTTCTGCTGTATTGCTTTTGCAAGCAGACTGCCATGGCTGCAATCATGTTTAGGTAAACCCAAAATTCGACGTTTGATAAGGTGGTGATAAAATCGAGCGATGCACGTTTAAAAAAAAAAAAAGAGTCTTGCATGCCAAGGCAGCGCAGCAGCGGCAGCCATTTTCTGCTGTCAAGAAGTGACTGCAAACTTCCTTTTTCATATGAGGAGGAGCGCAATGATTCACATCCTTTGGTGTATTAAACCGCAGAAGCGCAGAGATGAAGCTCAGCTCATCTTCTTCGTACTTCTAAAAGACGCTAAAAATCAACAAAAGCCGTTTCAAATGCAAAAAGAAAAAAAACAAAACAAAAAAAAAAAAAGCACTGATACTGATGCTTACACCAGTACACTAAAATATGTTGGTTCCCAGTAAGTTAAGGACATAGAGCAGAAATTGCCCAAAGCTTTGAGGAAGTGTTGCAGCGCGAGCTTAGAGCTGATGCAATGCAGAAGAGCTCAACGCCAACAGACCAGGGGGGTTAAAGAAAGAGGCGACAGGGTACTTTTGGACGAGAAGGTCTGAAGTGGCTTGATAACCGCCATACATCTGTAGGAAAGAATTTGATTAATTTCGGGTAATAAACGTCCACATAAAGAGCAGCCTGTGGGAACCAAAGATGCAAAACACAACTATTCCAGGAAGGTCCAGAACAAAGAGGAATAAATAGATCCTGAATAGCGCCTGCAACTAAAGGAAACCGGGAGAGGATGGGGGGCAGAGGGGAGCTCAGGTGCAAACTACGAGACATACAACGATTAATTAATGTAAAAATGAAATATGTAAAGAATACTGAGGCTTATCTCAACTTAAAATTGTTGCATAATATCCCACAACTGGTGGTGGGGGAGGCAGGGGGTTGTTTCATATTTTGGCTGTTTACCAAAGCTACAGAAGAAAACTATTTTCTAGCTGTCAAGCTGGCCTAACACAAGGACAGACGCTTCATTGTATGCGGAGGAGGCAGTCATACCTGTATACCTTCCCCTGCGAGGCTGAACAGAAACAGGTCACTGACATGATTGTTTAGAGAGGCAACTAAAGAGGACTGCTCTGGCACGAGAGGATGAGGGAGGAAATGTTTCCTACAACACAAAGATTTTTTTTTAAGCCTACAGAAGAATATTAATTGAGAAGGACTTATTTTCCTCAATTGGAAGGTCAAAATCCAGAAAACAGATCTTTATCTACTTCCATTAATCAAAATTCACCATTCTCACTCTACAAATACACGAACCAACAGACCATACAAATTCCTGAGTTTATTAATAATCAGATAATGGTTTGGCTAGCAATACAAGGTTATATTTATTCATCAACATTATCTCTTTTTATTAACCTCATGTGTTTTAGGAAAAGAAATCAGAATTGGCTTTTTTAGATTTTGATATTGGTCTTGAAAAGCCAGATCAGTCTGTCAATGTTTTAAACTTTTCAAATTTGGTTCTGACCCTAGCATTCCTCACATTGAGCTGCTAGGAAGTTGAAACATTTTTGTTATAAATACAAAGCTTTTTTTTCCCCTGCTTAAATTCAACCTTCTTCGGTCTATCAGCATACAACAGAGAGGAAAGGAAACGCTCAGTAAGACATCCGGCCATGCAAGCTTGCAGATTTTCAAGCTGAGCGGAAGTCAAAATTAAAAAGTTTATGGACAACCAAAGATATAAACAGATGTGAAGCTTACAGTAGAGCTGAAAAGAACCCAAGACCGTTATTTCCTCAACAGGAAGGAAAAGGGAGGATTCACGGTTTAAGAGATCTCTTGTACAAATCTATCGGCAGCCATTCAGTGAAACACAAAGTCTCAAAATCAGGAAAAAAAAAAAGTCGATTGAAACCGATTTGATCTGAGCAAGTTGGCCTTGAGCACTTCACTGAGGAGGCTTTCAAAATAAAAAACAAAAAACAAAAAAACAAAAATGGAGGCAGGTTTGAGGTGTGAACTGAATCAAATTTAAACAAGGCTGAGTACCAGGAAGTGAGTTCAAATGTTCTTCGTAAAGCCAGCCACATGTCAACGGCGTCACATATGCATTTCTTTCTTAAAGTAAACCAATGTAGTCGCTTTATTTACACTTTTTACCTTGCACTGGTTAATGCATGCGCTATATTATAAGTTTATTGTATTCAGAGGGCACACTTACCTAACCGCCTACACCCGGAAATTCACAACTGAACCGTCTACGTTCCCCGTTCAGGGCGGATAACTTAATGAGTCACTAATAAACTTCATAATAACAGTTTGAAACACTGATACTGACATAAAGTCAATTTAATTTGAGACGAAAAACTACAATTTTTTCGACGGAAACTTTCGTTTTGGCAAACAACTAGTTCCGTTCAAAAATGTTAAAATAATAAATTATAATTCTGTCCCGAAGCAAAAACATTACAGATTTAGCAGTAGCAGCTAAGTGTTGGTCGCATTAAATTGAGTCAATAAAAGTCTCTGCAGGGTGTTTTCTGTGTAGTCTTACCGTTTCACTTGTGGTTGGCTGGGCCAGTCTCCTGTGAATGAGAGTGAAGCGACGCGGCGGAGGAAAATCTGAACAAGAGACCACTCACTGCCATTTCCGCATAATCTCCTTCAAAATAAAAGCATGCAAACAAAACTACGAGAAAATCTCCCACTGAAAATTCTTACCAACTATATTTTATGAAACAATGCGTCAAACCTATAAAGAGTCACACGTTTAAACTTACAATTAGACGATTTTTGCCACATCTTATAATATTCACGAAATTCATAGCTTTCCTGTATTTTATTCATTTAGAAAAACAAGCCTCAACATCTTACGTGCCCGAAGCAGGGTGATTGTTGAATGAATTGCGCCTCTTGGGAGTCCCTTCATTTGAATAAGGAGGATCAGCGCGATGTAGATGAACTGAATTTAAACCAGACACCAATTTATTTATAGTCAAGTAGACATAAATGTAACTAGTAGAAAATTGGTTGCGCAACTCATAGTGGCTCGTTGTGAACCGTGGGCGGTCTGCCATGTTGTCTTTATCAAAAACAACCACAAGCAGATTCTAAATGCAGAAGCTTTACTTAAATTTTACTAACATCGATTAAATAAAAGCAAAGAAACAGCATGCTATCAAGTTTATTTACTAAAAGAGAAAAAACTTGAGGCACATGCATTGTAAAACACAACCCACGTTTTTATAATCCCCTATACATAGAATACTAATTGTCCTTATTAGGATTTAGCACTGATTATCCCAGTGTTTGCACATATTTATATAATCAAGAGGAGAAAAAAAAAAGCAAATGTTTGGAATTATATTAAAAAACGATGTACAGCTTAAATTCTAGTAGCTGACAATGACTGGACTAAATTACTTTTCTGGTTGATTTGAGGTGAGATTTGCATTCTAAACTGTGGAAACACTAGAAATAACGTGATTATTTTTAAACAAATATTGCTCTTCTGCTTTTTTAAGAAGATTTTGGTATGCAGAAGTGTTTGAACGCACCCGAAAAAATGCTACATTTTAGGGAATTAATAAAAACTTGAGATACTTGTTTTCTTCCAGAGTGGAGATTTACTTTAATCCTGAAAATCCCACCGGAAGTGGTTCTCGCAAACCTTTAAAGGAAATACTTCCGGAAACCAACACTGACATTTCTGAGTTTTACAAATTTGATCTCTTACTGTTCATGTCACAATTAAGTCCATTTCAACCCAATCATCATTTGCACCAATGCGTTTCTTGTACGTCTCCTTATATGGACTCAGAAGTGGTGCCAGTCCAACAGAGGCCATACTAGAGCGGGAATATCTTAATACAGGACGACACCTAGTGTCTGTATTGTGGCATGACAGAATTCTCGGGTCTATTAAAACCTTCAGTACTAGACATCAGTTAAACCTCCCAATAAAGTAAAAATATTTCCACAAGCATCCCAAAAGATTAATTTTATATTTCGCATAATCGAACACCAAATACATACATTTTAAAACACTGTCAAACTACCAGTGATGAGGAAATTTTTTTTCACAACATATGTTGGAACATTATATATAACAAACCAGACATTACAAAATTCATAGATGCATAAATCCAAGACTTTTTGGTTAATATACACTGCAGGTTTTATTACAAGTTTCATTAACTACAGGGCAGAGGGGAGCTGGGATACCCCAATTCAAAAACCTACAGTCAAAACCATTTTTTTTTCCATCAAAAAAAAAAAAAAAAATACAGGTAAAAAACACTTTGGAGTATTTAAAAGAATAGACTGAAACACTTTCAAATCACATCAGAAGACAAGTGTGTGTAAAACATTCTGCACATTTGTAACAACCACCCTCTTCTGCACAGAAAGGAAGGGAAGACAACTAAGAGCTTCATTTCTTAACTGGTGTCCATCTGGTAAAAAAACACAAACATAAAAAACATCAAGACAAGTGTAAAACATTACCAAACGAGATCTACTGTATTGTCAGCTGGACATACCCTGGCGTTGTAGGCGTCTAATTGTGCATCAAGCTCCTCTGCTGAAAGCGGTTTGCTTCCGCCACCTCGGCCACCACCCCGTCCTCTCCCTCTGAAGAAACCTGAACCACGGCCGCCTCGACCTCTTTGCATGCCAAAGGTGCGATTTCTGTTCATGCCCCCAACTACGACCAACCTGAAATAAAATAAAAGGGTAAAAGCCAATGTATCCATATTTTCTAAATAGAATATTTTATGAGTTTGCATACAGTAAAATGAACAAATATCTAATTTTTTAAAAATAACATTTAGTGCATAAATAGTGCATTTATTTAGTGTATGCTTGATTGTAGCAAAAAATGCATCTCAGGCAAAAAAAAAAAAATCTTCCAATATTAACATGAAATGCTCAAGCACTTTCTGCTAGCCTTAGCATCAGTACAATGTTGTTTTTTTTTTTAATACATGAATTGGTTAATGAATTTATAGAAAAAGTTGCTATGAGATTTTTCTTTCACACCAGGTGAAGCTAAACCGATGCCAAATGAGTTTTGAGAAGCACATTTCTACAGAGTTTTATTTTTATCTTAAATCCAAAATTTATACATTTTGTACAGTTTCAGCTTAATTATTGCTCTGATCGTGTTATTTTTCAGCAAATGGCCTTTAGAGCCTGCATCCTCTGGTTAATTAACAAATTACTAAAATTGAAATTTCAATAACCGATACACTGTTAATCATTTCAGCTCTAATCAGAACATCGCAAAATGTTGAGAAATTTACCATCAAATACAGAACACGCACACAAAATTATGAATAATAATGCAAGTTCATAGGAACAAAATGCCTTGGTTAAAAATAGAAGTAGAACAAGTTATAATGGCAACATGAGGGTTGCAAAGGGGTGAATTGACCAGACTTCTTAATCATTGAATAGCAACCCTAACTCACCCCTGCATAGGCCGCCTCTGTGTGTCAATCTGTGATGTGACGAGTTGAATGTTCATTGGCCGCCCTAAAAAGACAAATTGAACACCATACATAGAAAACATCAATGCATTTTGTAGGTTTGAGAAAAAAAAAAAAGAAAAAAAAAGAAGCAGAATTTCTGGCCAAATATTTCCTCTCACTTATTGTTTTTCATTGGCTAGTTTTAACACAGGGCCAACCTAAATCCTCCAGCTATAAATGCAGGTAAAAAAAAAAAAAACAGCACATTTGCAGAAAGAGTAAAGACGCAGAATAACTTAACATGACAATATACTGGCCACACTACAGACCAATACTAAGCTTTGATCTGAATCGTACCGTCAAGTGGGATGCCATTATATTGCTTCATGGCCTTCAGTGCATCTGCTCTCCTCTCAAAATGGACATCAGCTGTTCCCAGGCTTCTTCCTGAGCGATCGTAATGAACGGCAGCCTTCTTCAGAGTCCCAAATTCAGCAAAAAGTTCCAAAAAAAAAAAAAAAAAAAAAAAAAAAAAAAGAGTGAATTTGTATCCGACAACAGAAAGAGTAGGCAAGCAAGGACTGCAAACAAAACGTAACATACCTGAATGTCTGCGTCTGAAACACCGAAGTCCAGATTGGAGACTAGGAGCTTCCCTCCAGTTTCCACACCACCTCCTCCGCCAGCGCCGGCACTACCATTAAAGCCTCCGAAGCCGTTGTCGAACATGTCGTGCTGCCACTTGTCGGGGAGCTGTTTAGGCTGCAACAGACGAAAGAGAACGCACCTGCTGACTTCAGGATCCCCTTGCCTCTCTGTCAATCACAGAGTCCACACGTCTGGGTGTTGGGGCAAGCAGGGGCTCCACTTCCAACATGGCCAGGGTGGTCAGTTCCCTTAATGTAAGAGGGGTTGGTCCCCAAAACGTTCCCTGCCCACCCCATCACTACAAGCAAGCGAATCAGTTCAAACAGAAAGACAGCTCATTGAAAGCAAGGGGATATAGTGGAGAATTACATTTATAGGACAGACAGGAACTGATCCTTAGCAACATTACAAAATCTCCTTAAGCCATGACTGCCCAAAGTCAATAAAGTAAAAAAAAAAATTAAAAAAAAAATAAAAATAGTGCAAAGTGAATTTCATAGCCCACACCCAAAAACAAAAAACCCAAAACTGTACACTAAACCTGAAAAACTGCCCATACTAGCTACCAGAAGTTCCCATTGTTGTGGTGCCATCTGCGCCTCCTTCAAAAGGCCCTCCAGAGAGGCTCCGTTGATACACCGGGATCTCCAACTGAAGCAGCCGCCTCCAGCGCTGAACCGCCCGTCCTCGAGCACCGGAGAGTTCCTTGTCGTCTCGTGAATGTGGATAATGTCCATATGGTTGAAAAAAAAATGGAACAGGGCCCCATGCTCTTCTTTTTACTAGCGTGGATTACGTGAGCGTCCATTTTGAGACCACGCCATTTTGACTGGGGCTTTGTTTGGGGTTTTTCCCCCCCCCCGCGAGGCACTCTTTAATAGCCAAAGGATGGAGAATTGCCTTATAGGGAATATATCAGGGTATTAAAGTCCACTTTTCCATCCATAAGAGCCAGGGAGAGTGGTTGAAAAGCCTTCAGAACAGGCCTCGATAAACCCGCCAGCCACTCCCAGAACAAAAGGCCGCCTGGTCGACGAATAGGGAGAATCACGGTGCTCCCATTAGTAGGAAAAACTCATCTGAGGGTCAGCATTTTCGATGATGTGGTTTCCTTCTTTCCAATGCGAGCTGGGGAGCAGTTATCGCCTCCAACGTCTGGCTTTAAATTTCGGGTTGTGGATTCAAAATGGCGCCGTTGAGGCCTAGCCATCCGCTCTTCTTGGAAAATGGTGTAAAGCCATTTGGCTTGTGGGAGAAGGGACGCATTATAACAAACAACTTCCATTCATGCTTAACCGCGAACTACAGAGCTTCCCCATGAAGGAGAACTCGGCGGCTAGCTTTCATTTTTCGCTTGACTTAGCAAGCTGGCAAGAGGATTAGCTAGAAGCAAACTGAAGGACGTTAACCGGGAATTTTCAGCTGTGTCGAAGGTTTTTTTTTTCCTTTGACTGCTTATTCCTCTAACATTCTCATACCCTGCTGTAAGGCGTCGGCCTGCCTCTAGCGCGGTTCAGGTTCTGTCGATTCCTCATGGGGCCGGATCCGCCGCCTCGGCCTCCAAATCCTCCACCGCCGCCGCCTCCAAGTCGTCCGGGGCCTCCTCCTCGGCCGCCGCCTAAGCCTACACGGCCACCTCGGCCGCGGCCTCTTCCTCCCCGGCCTCCACCTCTCTGCTGCCTGTTCTGCTTGATAATCTCATCTAGAGACATATCCATTTTATCGGCCATTACTCTGCCCAAATAATACTAAACTGTGAGGAAAATATAAAATGTACACCCTAGACTCTTTTGGTCCCTCTCCCTGCCCTTTCACAGCACTGCTCCGTCGACTGAACACACACAATAAGCTAACGGCCACACAATATAAACAGCCTCATTACGTAACACGTATATTCCGACGTCAACACGTCCATCAACGTAAAGGGAAAACGCGCCCTCTTCTGTCTGGTTAAGTGCATTTAGCCTGACTACCTGACTCTTCTCTATGGAAGAGTGATATCGAAAGAAAACCATGAGATATCGTTGTACCAGAAGTCATGTTAAATGGGATATAAATTACGTTTTGACCAGCATACCTAGTAGTGCAAAACACACAATCCATAATGCACCACTTCCATAAAAAACGCAGAGAAGCCGGTCACTGCACATAACCTCCCAGTTCATTGTTTGTAAGAAAATCTCAATAAAATACTGCTTGCAGTTGTTGCATTACAAAATGAGTGAATATTTTTGTAGGAGACCTTTTTCATTCATGCACATTTTTGAAGACTCAGTAAGGAAAGTTGCCATTTTTACACTTAATAAGCCAAATTGAATAACTTTTGTTACAGCTCTAAAAATTTAGTCACAAATCACCTAAATATTTACACCTTCCTGTCATCTCCAATCTCCAGATCCATCAGTCTGTTTACAGAGCTTAAATAGAACAGTGCAATCTTGCTAATATATATCACTGGGCTTGAAATTACAGATGTCCTACAAACAAAATTCAGTCTTTAATTTTAACCTCGCCTTCATGTAATCCAAATTTAAATTTACAGTCAAAAATGTAATTCAGTGACATGGGACTACAACTTATCAATATTTATGCAGGATCAATAGATGCAAAGCTACTGTAAAAGTATTTTATTCAACATTTTTGTTTCAAGGCTTTGAGCAGAGAGGTTAACTAAGGGCTGTAAAGTTAAATCCACCAAGGGCAAGAGGTGGTTTAATCAAAAGGTTGGCCTTCAACATTGTATTTTGGCTTCCAATACTTGCCCATGACATGTTTTCAAATGTGGTCGTTTCACAATTTATCAATCTATTTTCCGGAATGAAACAGAAAAGAAGTGATCCCCTTTACAATTTCTTCCAAACATATCTAAGTAGTTTTACTGTTGTTTAAGACTTCAGTCTTTGTGTCCTGTTGGGCTTTGCTCTGTGCTTCAGCAACAGTTGTCAGCAAATTTTGATGAATCCCCCCGGAGCAGTCTCATCCACACCACAAGCATCAATATGAACACTTTGATACCTGAAAAGATGAGAAGGGAGAATCTGTTCCTCTTAGAACCCCAGTTTTTTTTTTAGTCATTGTCAACGGAAAGAAAAAAAAAAAAAACAACAGGTTGCTATGGTCCATCGTATACAAATGAGATTTGTATTCTGTTAGACTTGCCAACAGGGTCAAGTTTCTGGCTGTCAGAGGGCAGAGAAATGAAAAGTTCTTGAGGATAATGGATGAATAATTAAAAAAAAAGTAACAGGAACATGACAGAAAAAACTAAGACTTCTTGGAGTCCTGTGTGTTGCGCCTTTTTAGGTCACTCAGGTCCACTGGTGTGAAAGCTGGAAAAGCAGACAGGAAAGAGGTTGTTAAAGCTGTCGACTGGTTTAAACCATTTCGAATGACATTAAAAAGCATATTTATATAAAATTTATTCTGTTAACTTACAATGTAGGTTAGGATTTGGGTTTTTCTCCACATACTCCTGTGGTCCACGGTCATTGCGTTCACTATTTTGTGTTGATCTGATATCTCGGAGCACACACTGCCAGGCTGGGAGGAAAAAAAACATAAAGAGAACAGGATAATATTTGTTACACCAAAGAGCCACTTACAAGGACACATTGTAAAATAGTTAGAAGAAAATTAATTTTATACAATATTCACCATATTTAGTTGCATATTTGGCAGAGATGTATAAAATTAGTCTTTACTAGAGAGGTATGATCACACACTGATACATTTAAATTTACTACATTTATTCATTTGGGAAAATAAACCTGTTATAAGATGATTTTAACAAAATCCCCAGAGGCACAATTATTGGTATCCCCCCCAACCATCCATTTAAAATAAATATATGATTTTTAGGATGATCAGAGCTTCTAATTAGTAATCAATGATCTTCTGTTTTTCTACCCAAAACCTTGGTAGAAAGCAAAGTATCCCTCCACAGAAAACATTGTGTCAATGGATCTTTTAGGGATAAGGATCCCAATCATTTGGACAAATCAAAGCACAAAGCGGTCACCAGACGCAATATCAATTTACTTCTGTGACAATCTTGAGTCCAAAAGTTGGAAAAAAATATTGTATGGACAACGGTTCAATTACCTCTTAGCAAGAAGAACTGGTTCCAAGGACATAGAAAACAGATATGCATATAGGAGCAGCAACTCAATGTTTGTGAAATAAGTTCTGTTTCATAGTTCATTGAACACAAAATTTAAAACCATTTTCCAAATTATCTTCACAGCAAAACAGCTATTGGTTCAACTAGAACAACAACAAAAAACATGTCTAATTGGCTAGTTCGTAATAGTTTGCAGCCTTTTTAAAGTGTGTAAGATTTTGAAACAACATCAACCCATCAGCCTGTAAAAAAAAAAAAAAAAAAAAAAGACGCTGAAAGAAAAATACAGATTGAAACATTTAAAATTTCAAAAGGCGCTTTACTTCCAGAAGATGTTTTTGTAAATGTCAATATGTTGCAAGAAGGTCCGACCAAGATTTTTGTCGGGCAATGCGATTCAACTTTAGTGCCAAGATAAAAATATATATATATGATTTTGATACAAAATTGTAGAACACAGTACTTACTATCATGTATAAAGCGCACATTCTCCTCATGTGCTGGAGTAAACAGCTCCCCACTGTTAGTCGGAGATCTGGGGCTTGAGGTCCTCTTGTAACTATTCACCATCCTGGGAGCAGATGAGCTTCACACATATACAAAGAATAAAATCAGCAACTAAGCAGCAAACTACACTTTAAGTACAGTTGACTATCAAGCACTTGACTACTACCATAACGTTTTTCAGACCTGGTCATTCTGTTTGCAGTCTGTACTCGCTCCTTGCTCCTCTGTGGTGAGTGGATTTAGAGGGTTGCAACAACTCGAAGTCCTAAACTTAAAGCCCAACAGAACCATTGTAAGTATTTTATCATAATACTGGACATTCATTTTAGTTTTGCATACAATACAAGCAATTTCTTTTGATCAAATCCGACAGGTATACTAGCTTGCAGCCAGAGTTAACAGCTCCTTGCTAGCTAATCATCTTAAATAAATTAGATTATATAATATATATAAGATAAACACAGCAGAAGTATTTAATGGCTGACACAGTGGAGTGTTTTATTTAAATCTATACTGAACAATATGTCTGCAACGTAAGGGGTTAGCTAAAAAATAAGCTTTTGTTTACGTTTTGACTCGAGTAGCTTCAATGATGTTAGCTGTTGGTAACAGAGAAATTATCACAAAATTTTGACAAAACTAAACATAACTAATACTGTTTTCTGGCATACGCGTCGCCATGCTGTTATCATATGGGGTGCAACCAAAACATTTCAAACATAGTCATTTTACCAAGCTAACAGTAGCCTTGCAGCTAACTCGTTAGCGATTTACATTGTTAGCTTGTTCCAGCTAATATGTCTGAGTTATTACTGGTAACTCGTTTATTAGGGCAAGCTCGCCATAACAATACGTTCATGCTGTCCTTTAAATAAGCGTTAAGATAAACAACAAACCTTCGTTGATTTCTTTCCTTTATTTCTTTATTCAAAGACTTAGTACGCCAAAAGATGTAGCTAAAAAATCGTTGCCAATGCCAACCAATCACTTCCGGGAAGAGATGCGGAAGAGATACGAAAGACTTTCAAAACAACTAATAAAATTCTAAAAAAAACAATAATAAATAAACCAAGTACAAACATAAAAACAAAATTCTTCTTCTTCTTATCATTCTTTTTCACATTTTTTTTTATCTTAAAAGGTTAAAGTTAGGTTTTCTTTTTTTAATTTTTTCTTTACATTACCATACCTCCGTTTCCATTGAGAAACCTTAACAGGACACAAACTCTCAACATGTTTTTATGCAAACTTAATTTGTTTTCATGTCCTTTTCACTAAAACTGTTGACTACTCTGTGTTGTACAGTGACAGACATATTCACACAGTCGTTCACACATGCACATAGTGCTTTTTTTATACTCTGACCATCTCATGTTTCTTGAAATCCACTCTGAGGTTTCCGGTCCTTCCCAAGGACAATTTGGACATTAAGAGCCAGCAACTGGACCATCAACTATAATTTTATTGCTTCAGTTTTTCGAGGTTCATTGTTGCTTTCCATAATAAAACTGCTACAGCCTTTTATTTGTAACAAGTCCTTTATTTATAAAAAGTACAAAAATAATAATTGTACTGAAAATTATAAGACTTCAAATTTTCTGTCTTTTTACAACAAATAACAGTGAAATACATTTGTCAAAATGCTGTGGAGGTGCAAGAGCTTTCACAAAACAAGACCTGCATTTTTAAGCTTTCTGAACAACATACAAGTAGGTTGTACCAATCTGATCGATCCTCTTTCTGCCCAGCAGTGAGGGTGCACAATGTTGTACAAAACACTTTATCAGTTCAGATTCTTGTGTAGATTGAGCCATGATTTGAGAGGACACAGTTTACAGCCTGCGTATAGGCTAGCACAAACACAAGTGATAAAAGATTTTAACAGAAAAACTCTGTGTTCATTCTCCAAAAATGAACACATTATTAATTTTGAACTAGAATTTAGAAGGAAAGAGATTCAGGTTGAAGGACATGCACTGAGTCACATAACAGACAGCCACACAATCTTATTTACAGCTCTGATATGACAGTTATTAGAAATATGTCATAATTTTACAATGAACTAAGATACAATACTCAACTGCAATAAGGTGTGTGTTGCATAAGATGACATTTTAGAAACTGAATAACCTTCTGAGACGATTTGCACTTCTGAAAATGTTGCTTTCCAAGACCGGAGGCATTGCACAAGCCACAGAGAAATGCTTCATCGGTGTTGCTACTCGTTTTATTTTTACTACATTTAAGCCTTTTCTCTCCCTCGGGTCCATTTGTTCTCACACACAGCCTGTCTCAAACAGTTTAGCCAGCTCTTTGCAGTCTGGGTCAATGAGGTCTGCGGGCTTTTCTCCGCTTTCGTTCTCCGCTTCTGTGCTTGCTCCCATTGACAGGAGATACCTAGAACGAGCAGAAAAATAGTTTTACAAAAATCAAACAAGAGATTTTTGCGATCTTTCTAAATGCATTTCTAGATTCGAGTAGCTCTCTGTGTGGCCTTGTTTCTGTAAATTCGGCGCAGAAGCAGAAATAAGCAATGAGTTTCTCGCCTCAGAGGAATTTAATCATAGGAAGATTTAATTGTTGCACATCCAAATAGTTGACATGGGAACGTGAGGATATTACCTGGCAATTTCCGGGTAGCCGTCACTGCAGGCCATGTGCAGTGGTGTCCAGCCGTCCTCGTCTCTCTGGTGGACATCGGCGCCATATTTAATCAGGAGCTTCACCACCTCCAGGTTTCCCGTTAGTACGGCTTCATGCAGAGCAGCCATACCTGCACATATGCAAAAATCAATCCCATACATTTAGATATACACGTCGCTCTTCTGCTAGTAAATATAATTTCCAAGACCAGAGGGGCAGATGAGCACCTGCCAGGGGAAGAGAAAAAGACTTCGCTCACCAGAGTGGAACAGTGTGTCCACGCGGACCTTCCTTGCTCTCATGAAGCGTCCGATTTGCTCCAGATCCCCTCGCCTGACGATGTCCTGGAAGATGATGTCATTGGGGAAGTGCACAGTCCTCTTTGCAGGTGCCACAGGTATTACAGGTGCAGGGCTTTCCTTCGCTTGAGTGCGACGTGTTGAGGTATATCTTGAAACCTTGCTGTACGAAGGGATGTACGTCGACGCAGCTTTGTAGGTGGACGTGTAAAGTGATGGGGAGTAATAAGTGCTACCCTGTGTCGTTGGGGTGTACTTTGATACAGCAGCGTACGTGGATGTCGGCGTGTAATGCGGCGAGGGGCTGTAGTAGGAAGGTGAGTGGTACACCGGTGTGTACTGCGAACTTCGTGCGTAGGTGGACACCGGTGTTGGGTAGTTGTACTTCATCTTTGCGGATGTCGCACCTCCTTTCTAGATCAAAAGGAGGGAAATAGGAAATCCCAGAAGGCAGAACAATCCAAGGAAAGAGCGGTATCCTTTACGATGCGTCCTTTTTTTTTCCCCCCTTATAAAAAATACCAACAGTTTTTAAATCTTCAGATTCTCTCTCTTTTTTTTTTTTTAGCAGTGTATGTCCTCTAGTCGAAGGTTCATTTCGCCTCCTTCAATCAGAATTTGTCAAACAGCGTGCCGACTCTTGCACAGAACTGTGGTCTAATGGAGCCACTGGGACTGCATCCCTATATATGCTCTGTAGTGCTATTTTAGGGCTTAAAATCCAATGACTTCAGCTTAGAAATGAGGGACCCATGGCAGGCCCCACCCACTTGGGTCACATGCCCACCGACACTGTAACCGCCCCTAGATCATAAAAATGTTGACAGCCTCAAAGCTCACTTAGCTTTTCCTGAGCCAAACAGACCTAGAGTGCTGATATAAACAACTAAACAACTACAACTAACATCTCTGCTACACTACGCAGGGAGTAATACTGAATTATTTTGTTTATGCATGATAAACAGAATAACAGAATGATTAAAAAACTGATTGCAGAGCAGCTGTACAGGAGTAAACAACAACACATGATCTAAAAGGGACATGTTGTTTGATATGATTACATGCAGTGACCTGAGGTCAAGAAACAAGATATGTTTTACATCTTCTCAAACTGTGGTTTAAGTATCACTGACGTGACTTGGGCAAACTTTCAGCAATACTCTGAGGACATGTTAAGTTGTAACTATTTGACCAGTAAACAACATGAAGTTCAATCCACGCATCAAAATTAGAAAGAAAGAGGATTTGGGTGATTTGAACGTGTAGCACGGTGAGAAACTATTGTTGGAGATCAGGGGAGAGGTTTTGAAGTTGCAGTAAAAATTGTATTTGCTTTCCTGTGGCGTATTGCTCCAAAGAACTTGTGTATAACATATTGCTGCACAATTCAATTTGTAAATCTGTCCCTTTAACAACTGAGGAAAAATAAGTTGTCGTCATACTGTATGTAAAATGTGCAAATGCTCCAATCTTTACACTGTAAGTGTGAAAACTACCAGGACAGTTGAGCTGTATTAACAGCTATGATAATTTTCCATCACTAATGGCTGGTATGTACACTAGAAAACTAAATGCTAGAATTGATACTAAGTGCAGAAATTAAAGAAAAGTATTAGTTTCTATTAGTTCCAGGGCATACATTCACGTAAAAGCAGATTTTTCATTATTTGCATCTTTTTTTTTAATAGATATGTTGTTTTTTTTGTTGATGATTACAAAAAAATATGACACATTAACGTTAGAGGAAATTCGGAAGCCATTAAAATAATTCTCTAATTTTTAGAAAAAAAACAAAACAACAACTGTCATTTTACTAGGGCCTTAACATCAAGAGTGTATTTTAGTACTTAGTATTTTAGGAAGTACTAAATACTGCATCTCTGAAAAAAATGAGGAGTCCATTGAACCCCATTGAAAACCTCCTGGTTATTTCACCAAATATTGATTTCTGATCTCTTCCTGAGTTAAAACATCAGTATTGATGTTTCTAAATGAATATGAACTTGTTTTCTTTGCATTATTTTAGGTCTGAAAGTGCTGCATCTTTTTCGTTATGTTGCTCATTTCCCATTTTCTGCAAATAATAACTAAATCTTTGCTTAGAATTTCAGAGACATGAAAAAGTAAAATCAGAGAAAGTGAGCATTTTAAGTGGTCTCTTAAGATTTTTCCAGAGCTGTATGTACAGTCCTCTTTTCCAAAATGTTGTAGAGAAATGTCGATTTAATGCGATCCACTTGATAATCAAGTATGCCGTCTTTGTGTAGCTGCAGCCAAATGCTTTTTCACCTTGAGGACCGGGAAGGCTTCATGTGAAAACAGGTTGAAGCGGGCTGACACCGGACTGTTTGGTGGGGCGAGTTCTTGAGGCAGCTGTTCTGTTGTACAGTGTCTTATTTGGCGATGCCCGGGTATTCCTGACGCACCTTTCAGCGTCTTCAGTGGCACTTGGCAGCGATGGACTCACCAAAAGAAATGCGAACTTCTGCTTGTTTGTCGCATAGCGGAGTGAAAGTCTCACACGTTGCCGCTTCTAGCTAAACATAGAGTCAGACTGCACCCCCGACTGACCAAGTCGTCCTTTAGAGCCAACGTTATGGTTTGTCAAATTGCCAATCTGACAAAGTTATAAACAAGCAGAGTGACTGAAATTTGTATATCAAACATGTCTCCTTCACATACTGGCACCAGGTTTGTCGTGTACCATTTGGGTTACAGGGTTAGTTTTTATTGACTACATTAATATTTGTTTTTGAGCCCTTTTTATAGGCCCAGTTATTAAAAGAAGGTATTTTGGCTTCCTGCCTCCAACGGGGTCATTGTGCACACAACATTTCAAAAACAGGGACAGGAAAGCAGCCAGTCACATGCAAGCGAACACACACACACACCACTGAGGCAACAACGTTCGATACGCATGTTTCATACCGTCCTTATTTAACTTGTTTTGTTGTAAGTTTTGTGAATAGTTCAAAGAAACCCCTCATGTCAATTAAGCTGTTTCATGTGTATCCTGACTGAGTAAGCTAACATTGTTAGTAATATGTTGTGCTCTGATCCTCTATAACAGTTTTAACCTCAAGTATAAAATAAAAAATGCAGGCAGATTAAAAAGCCAAAGAGAACATAATGTAGTTGGTGAAATGATAGTTGATACGAATAGCAACAATTAAACTACCCTCTGTTCTTAAAAAACAATCAAACAAACAAAAGTATTCGAGGTCAAATGATATTTTAAATTTAAAAATGCAGAAAAAAAAAGAAAAAGAAACATGAATAATTGACAACAGAGTTTTTCACTGTATGTAAAGCAGATCAGTATGTATAAAATAAGAGTCTATAAAAAAGGAAAGTATAACCATATCTAAATGGTAACAGCTCTGTCTTGAAGCCTGTGAGAAGCTGTAAAACATGTCTTCAGACCCTATAGGTGGTAGGTGTTGTTTGCAAGCAAAAAGTTACTGATGTAAGAAAATGCTCGGTTGAAGTGTTTTTAGGGAAAAACAAAATTTTTATTTTGGAACTAGTTTCTTACATGTTGTTTTTAAAATATCTAACATCTATATCACTCTAGTTTAAAGTAAGCCTATAAATGAAACAAGAACCGTTTATGTGGAGAAAAGTGAGAGTTGTAAAACCACCAGGTGCCTTTTGCTGATATAAAGTTTTGTGGTGGAAAGTTGTTTGGAAAAATGAGAGTGCTGCCATCACCCGTGAGCAGTAAAGCATTAGTGCTGGTAATTCACAGAGCAGAAATGATTAAAAACTAACTTCAATGATGCCGTGAGTTTGATGTTTTGGACAAATATTTTGTGACTAGCAGTCATTTGCCACTTTGACTTAATTGCAGAATCTTTTTATAGCGTTTTTTGTGGCCTTCCTTCTGCTCACTGGATAAAACACTTTCTAAACCTTCACATTTAAACCAAAGACTTTTTTGTTTTGCTGCTTGTCTCTTGTGTGGACACAATGCTATGCATCAATTGATTGCATTCTGGTTGCCTTGTGAAACCCTTTGTTTTACAATTGCTTAAAGTATTTATTCAATTTGGACATGCAAATTATTACAAGTATTAAGAGCAACAGATTACAGTTTGAAAAGAAAAAGTTGTACAAGTTGTACAACTTAAAAATAGCCACATTCTAAATATTCAAACTTGTTTCCAGTTCTGAGAGTCTATATTTAAAATATATTGATTTCCCCACTTTTACCGATGTTCAGGAATTCCTCTGTATCTTTTTGCTCTGTTTTTCAGGCAGAAAAGGAGGACAGAGACAATGAAGGAAGAGCCAAGGATAAGACAAATTTTGTAACAATGGTCCTTTGGTAAAGCTAATCTATCTGCAGAAAATCCAGCTGTAGATTCTTTAAAGCTCTGCTGAGATTGTTGATGGAAGTAAGAGGCAGGTTGTTTGGGACTTTAACTTCTAAAAATATGAGCTGTGAAAAATCCAGTCTGTGCTTTTAAAGGTCAGTGTGACTTCTTGCTCAACGCTTTTTAAAAATATATTACAAGGCAATGGGACAGCTCTTGTATTTGCCATCTTAAACTGACAGATCTTGCAAGAAATACCACCCTCCACTCCCAATTGGTACATCACCATCGGCTTCTCCGAAACCTCCCTGCTTTTCTAGTTACATGTGATGTCCGGAGCAGTGCTGCAGTTCTGGTCAGTCAACACACGAGCACACCTGGACCGCTATAAGCGCAGCGGGGATTAGTCTGAGTCTGGACCTGAATGGCCCACTGGAGGACACTCGCTCAGGTCGACGAGTTTCAGGTTACGGCACGCGCAGAGGGCAGAAATGAGGGAGTTGGCATCTAAATCTGGAAGCAGTAATCCCACGTGGGTTAGTGAGAAAGAGGGGACGCCGTGATGTGTGCTTCAATAGAGGTGATTCCATTATGGGAAATTCAAAGCGAAACGCAACAGCCTCCTATAAAAAAAGAAAAAGAAAAAAAAAATCTCTGGCTGCTACTTTGTTGGTGGTTTAGATTACAGCATTTCAAATGTGATTTCTAGGTATTTGCTAGAGATCTTCTGCTGAACTCATGACCAGATTCCTGGCAGCCTCAGTTTTATTTCTGTCTGACTCTATAACAGAGTTCGCAGATTAGGTTCTTATTTTAGCTTCCAAACGTACTTTTTTTTTTTTCCCCCCCGCTGGTTGTAACAATTTCCTAGAAATTAAAACCACTGAGGCAAAAAGCAAAGCTCTCATTTTACCTTCTGACCCTCAGCTGTAGTTGATCAAAAGAACAAATGGCTCAAATGAGCCATTGAGAAACTCTGTCATCCAAGCTGCTACTTCCTCGCATGAAAAGAGGTTAGTTGAAGTGCTTTGGACATCTGATTAAAATGCCTCCAGGATCCCTGTTTGGAGTTTCTTCTTCCCAAAGAACCTGGGAATGCCTTGGGATTCAGAATGATTCCTAAAGATGTCACCAGATAGAGGGATCTCTATAAAGAAAGCTTAAAAATGTTTTTTTTTTTTCCTGAAAATTCTTTCAGTCGTGACAGAATATGTTGCTTTTGGCCTCCTGTTGCTATTGGTTTTCGGACAGATTTTATTTTTTTCTCCCAAAATTTGGTCAAGCACAAAGCAAAGCAAAAGAGTTGCTTTTTGCATTTACTTAGACTATTTATGTCTGATGGTAAATTATGCTCTGCCTGCTATTAACGGACACCTTGTCATGACTTTATAACCTTGGACACTTCATCTGCATGTAGGCATAAGTCTTTACAGAATTTTTAAAAAGTATGTTTTTCATGAGTTGCATATTTCTGTACACTGGATTTAAGCTGAATTTTGCTTTCTGCACACTCCTTATAGTTTCCAGTGACCTGTGTCATCCAAAATTAAATCGCTCGCAGTACAGCTGTGAATAAATTGCCCCATGAGAAGGGGTGCAAAGCTCTTCATACACAAAGCTGCAGCTGTCCGGGGTACAATGAGACCGGAGGCACTTGGAGCGGCTGATTGTGCGGGGATAGGGTTACTTTAGCTGGAGTCCACATCCGTGGAAAAGGAGAACGGAGGTTAAAAGTTTGCATCGGTGTTCCTAATTTTTTAATCTGTTGTTGCACAATGGGTGTTTCAGTAATAAAGTTGCCATATGTCGGCTGAACTTCTCTCTCCCGTTCAACCTGGTTGGAACAAGGTTGTGAGAATTCATTTTCAAGATTCATCGAGGCTTAAGCAATTAAAAATCGAGGACATCAAACAGGTGGGCTGACGTAATGTCTCCTTTACATATCAAATGAAGGGCAATTCTGTATCACACAACTGAATGACCTAGACCGCTTTGTTGCCACAACATGAAATATCATATTAAATTTGATCTCTTTCATGAATATAGATTATGCACCAAGTTCAGACAGTGCTTTGGAATGTGCATATTGTATGAATGGCTATAATTCATATTTCACCCAAGTCCACCTCAGAAAAAGCTTTCCAGCACAAATCATGGCTTTGTTGTGCAACAAACAAAACAAAAAGATCAATTTAGTTTTTTTATTTATTCTGCAAGATAAGCAGCAAAAAGTTTATTAATTGTTCTTATTAGTGCTATAATTCTTGATTATTTGGATAACTAACTTTACTTACTTATTACTTAGTTTTTTTTAGCAGCTATGTCCAGCCAAAAAGCATGTTATCTAAAACTTTTAACTTGACTCCACCAGTGCATTTAACAGTATCCGCCTTGCCATAATGTTGCATATCCACTTGTGCTATAACAAGATGCATGCAGGTAAATAATTCTCCAGCAGAACATTTCTGTGTATTCCATACTGTATTTTACACACCTTACATAGGCACCATATATAAATGACACACAAATGTCACTGAAAGGAACTGACGCACGCTAGACTGTGCAGACGCTCTGTATGAACTAATGAAAATTCATCTTGGTATGGTGAATGCTTGGAGATGCTGGGATGCCAGGGGAGTCGGACCTATTTTGTTACATCTCATTACCGGAGTGACTGGAGCTCAGCGGGAAGAGTCGCTGTGTTGTAATTAGAAAGTTGTAGGTTTGAGACCAACGTCCATGTGCCTTCAGGCAAGTCACTTTAGCCTGTGATGTCTACCAATGTGTGAATGTTCTGGATGTGTAAAGGTGCTTTGAGTGGAAAAGTGCTCAGCAAGTTTGAGCCTGCTTATTTTCTGACTACTTGGTCAGACCATGGCCTGGTAATGGTTAAGAATAGGTAAGCCAGAAAGAGGGGCCACAACATAGCAGAATCTAAGTTGCTTCATCCCTTGTAAAATTTGTACATTTCATCCCAATATAGATGGAATACAGACTCATTGCTGAAAAGCTAATTTATTTCAGGAACTTTATCATTAAGTGAAACATTAATTACCTTTATTTCTGTTAATTGAGATGATTTTCCACATACAGGTAATGAAAACCTGACATTTCAAATTTGAATATCACATCCGAGCAATAAAAATACACACCTGTAGCACATTAATGTGGTTTTAATGAAAAGTATGTTTAAAATCTGCTTTCAGGGTGTTATTTTCAAAAAGTACTTGTAATCTGACAATCAAGCCCGATCTGAATATGTATTTTAATTTATTGAATTCAACCATATCTTTGTAGACATGACAGGACTTGATGTTCAACAAAATACGTTTAATTTTCTGAAGTCCTGAAATTCTTTTGGTACACCAACATACAAATATGGCAAAATAAGAAACAGCGTGACTACAGTCTTATGTAGAAGAAACAAACAAACAAACAAAAAAAGGCTTTAAATGATTTATCTTCAGAATTCTTTCTTTGCATTCTTTGTGTTTATTAGGACAGATTTATAAATGCGTTTCTTGTAACAAAAGACTTGCTCTATCAAATGCCCCCCTTAAAGGTGAAACATGTGCTCAATCACGTGTGATGTAACTGGTGCAACCATGTGGCTATGATTTATTACCACAGCTGGACATACAGTATTATGTGCCTTTATTAGAGAAATGCATTACTCTAATAAAATATAAGACACTTTGTGCTGGTTAATTGCAATCATAATTGTCGCCTCTATAAAGCCGCATTAAGCAGGAGAGTTTAACTGTGGCTGTGCGCAAGTGATTGTAAATATTCAGTCGCAGAAGCGAGACAGTAATGACCTCGCCGCTGCGACTGAAAATCAGGAAAGGCACCAGCTCTATAAGGCCAAAACTGGAGGCAATTTATTCCCAGAATGCATTTCCCAGGGGCCATTATGCTAATTTTAGCACAACAGCCAATGACAGTTGAAGAGTGGTGCTCCAGATCCAGAAGGGGCTGGATCTGATTACATGGTCGTGACAGAGACAGAGTACGTGCGGCGGTGAAGGAGGGTGAGCAGAGAGCTTCACTCTGACTCTTAGACGAATTTATCTAACCCTGACATACGTAAGCAAAGTCAAGTCACCTTTGCTTTTGAATCATACTTTTTGACACGATACACTTTGGTAATCATGTGAAAAGTATTGCTGGGCTCTGGGCCTTGCCTTGTATAGTAAATCCTGCCAGAACACCTGACCTCATATGTTGTAACTACGGTACCCAACAGTACTAGATCCGTCATCTCCAGACCACAGCAGGAGATGTTAATCCACCAGTGCAAACCCTCTTCCTGAAGGTTAATTTCACTCCAGCAGCTTTCTAATGGTACTGTATCACTCATGCGCCTAAAATTTACTTAACACAGTATCAATTACTGTTCACCTGAAGTTCAGAATATACTGTTCCCTGCTGTCAGGTCCAGTCTTCTGGCTAAGTAATGTGACGAATATAACACGAGTGGAACGAGGTACAGTTATGTCTTTATTACAAGTGTGTGTTTTCATTCTGGCACCTCTGTGGACGCCATGCAGCCAAGAAGGATGCTTGTCATTGCGTGGACGAGCCGTTTGAGGTTCGAGGGGATGGTGCACACTCAAAAAATATTGCAAAACTCTCTGTTGCCACATACGCATGGATTCATTAAGTCGGTTCATATTCGGTAACTAAAGTTCTGAGATCAAGGAAGAGTACAAACCTGGCAAGTCTTTGAAATGCTGTAATTAGAATAAATTCACATTTAGAACAAGAGGTGGACTCTCTTCTATACAGATCATAACACATGCTAATGAACAAGTCACAGCAGCTTGTGAGTTAGTGGAAGTGCTCTTGTTTACACCGGTGTAGAGTGTTGCAGATTTTCACAGACATTTGATCTGTTGAGACTCCGTAAGAGCTTCCTGTCAAAAAGGAGATTCCCATAACCCAGACGCTCTGCAGCACGTGAGAACTAACAAAAGTCTTTAAGCTTGTTTGAAAGGTCTAATGTGCTTCAAAGAGAAAAAAAACACTACTCATGCTATTTTACGCTGTAAAGAAAGTTTTATTATCTTGAAAAGTATTTGCTTCCTTACTGATTTTAAGACTTAGATAAATCTAAAACTATAAGCAAAGACAGTGTGCATAAATGCAAAGGGCAGAATATGTAAGATGATTTTAATTGTTAAGGGAAAGAAGTTATCCAAATAAACCTGGTGAAAATAATTGTTCCATAAACATTTTTTTACTGCTTTCCCCAAGAGGTTCTTTTTTCATTAACTTTTTGATTCTTGACTAAAACATTTGGGAGTGACAGAAAAGCCAATTTTCATAATTCTTCAAATAGGTTTTAATGTATAAACACTGGACTGAAAATATCATTTTATCGACACACCATCATTAAATATACCGAGTGCAAATAGAGAATGTGTCTGGCATTTAACAAAGGAAGAGGCTTTATATTATTACACTTCTACATGATATATTTTCTGCTCTGTACATGCTTACTGTGCATAAATAGAAGGCTGGTTAATTCGTTTGGCAGTTGATGTCTTAGATATTTTTCTGTCTTCAGTTTATTTAAACATAAATTAACTTGAGGAGGTTTGTAACCTCTACTGAGCTAAGCTATGATGCAGTGAAGAGTGCATACGCTCTGCTAGCCCATGCACAGCCAGGCTTACGACTATTGCAGTTTTGTATTTTAAAATGATTAAGCTGTTAGTAAAATTGCAAACAGGAAAAATCCTTAAATTCTCAATAGAGAAATGGATCACGAAAAGGGGAAATATACCATAAATTATTGCTAAAATTAGGTTCTAAGTTACATTATTTGAGTTCTGTCTAAAGTCTCCCTAAATTGGTGTTTTAGTGATGAGAGCAAACTAAGTCATCCTTGGTTTTCCTTTTCTTGAAGAAATAGCATTTATCTAATCACCACATTTAGGAACATATGCAGTCAGTTATAAATACTTTGCTGCATCGTTTTACTAACAAATCTTTTCGGACAGGTGTTTTCTTTCTAGGTATCACAGTTATAATTCCACCTACCTGCAAGTCAGCCTTTAAATTCTGCCAGCAGTCCTCATAAGATCTGATCTGATTGACCTGAAACTTGTTGGCTTTGACCTGAATGAGTGTTATGTCATTTAGTTTATGGTTAGATAATGGAAAATGAAACTGATCCCCTGATAAAGTGGCGGCAGCGACAGACTTAATCACATTAAAGATGATCACAGCCAGAAGATATAGTTTCCGCTCAAGAGCCGCCTCTAGTATGCCCTCTAGTGGTGAGAATGATCATTGCAGAATCTAAGTCAAGGTTTCTTCTGCTTTCCTGCGTTTCAGAACATCAAATACATTTTAGTATCAGACAATGATAAACATAGTAAATACAAAGGCAGATTTCAAATTACACTTTCTTTTATTAAGTGAAATAAAGTTGTCAAACTTAAAGTGGCTCAGTGTAAAACTATAATTGCCCCCTCGTTAAGTTATGAATTAACTGTAGCAGTTAAATTTTTTATTAAACCAGCCACACCCAAACCTTATATCTGCCTGAACTGTAGAGTCAAGAACCCATTTAAATAGAACCTGTCTTACATCAAGAAGTAGGGTAAACAACACATCATGCAAACGCATCTAAGGAAATTTAAATTTGTTGATATTTATCAATCTAAACCCACAGTAAGTGCCATCACACAACAAATGGAGAAAATCCCGAAAGTAGTCGAGCACCCAGGTTTCTCCAAAGACTCGAGAAGGTAAAACATTCTGAAAGGACACTTAAATCAATGCAGGCCTCAGTAGGCTCAGGCTTCAACAGTAACAAAGAGACTTTATTAGAAAGGTTCAAGGCCAAATCAGCAGCTGATCACAAAGGCCCATCTCTTCTCATGTTTCCTAAAAACATCTGGTTGATCCCACAGACCTTGTTAAAAAGTACAGCGTGTCCCGCTACATTTTGCAATCAACATGGACAGGTTTTCAGAAACCAACATCACTAGCCATCCACTGCAAGTGCAAAAAAAAAAAAAAAAAAAAAAAAGTAAAATCCAATATGGGAGACAGACGAAAAGGCATGCTGACCATCCCAGTCCCTCGTTCTACTGTAGACGACTCTTTCAGGTAAAAAAAACTATTGTGACACCAACTAACCCCTAAAAACTACTACTACTGATGTATTTTCCAAATAACAACATTGTATTTGAAGAAAATTACAATTGATCACCTACAAACAAATCCCAGAAAAACATAATTTTTTTTTATTACAAAAAAAAAATGTTCCCACCTTTTTGTCTTATGCCTTAAGAAAATCAAAAACACTTTGGAAAAACATCCTGACATAAAGGATCATAACTGATGCATGGAAGGGTTAAGAGGCTTCTGCTAAGAAGAATGAACCAAAATTCCTTTGCAGTGATGTGTGAGGTTCATGATCGTCATCACAAACGCATGATGGCTGTTGTTGCCGCAAAGGAAGACACAACCAGGTTTGGGTTTTAGGCCGTAGTCTGGACAGCTTTTCTCAAGAAATAAAATGACCATTTAAAAACAAGTTATCCACTGCTGATATTACATATTTGGATGATCTGAAGCATTTTGCACATGAAAGTAAATCTAAAACGGTAGAAAATGTGAGAGATAAATACATTTGCATAGCCCTTCACTTAATCGTCTCATTTAAGTTTTAGTCTTTGTGGTTTAAAGAGACACCTGCTGTTCCTCCCTTACTGAAAACAGAACATGACACTTAATAGCAAAACATTTTATTCATGTGATCAAAAAGAGGAACCTTTTAACAGAATTCAGCAATAATACTAGAATATAACTGTGCAATGTTTCAGCTTCTTCTAGTAAAACAACAAAACAAACATCAGCTGCAACAACATGATGGGTGAAAAGAGGAACAAATACGTTTGGTGGATCATCAACAGTCAGGCGCCGGGTCACAGGTTCCTTCCTCCGGATCACCAGTGTGAACGTCAGTGTTGTTTTCAGAATCGGTCGTGTTTTCATGTGTCAGGCTCTGATCGACGACCTGACCGTCGTCAGGTTGGTGATTTCCGTCATGGTTCAGCTGCGCATATTCCACTGGTTTCTGTTGAAACGCAACACTCGGATTAGGAAGAGTGAAAATAAAAGAAATCTCAGAGTTAAAGATTCTTAAACAAATCATGAACAGCGATTAGAAAAAACTAAATAACAGTAATAATAACAGATGAAAATTGTTATATTCCTTGCAAAACATAGTGAAGGATTACAGGACTGATGGTGTATTTTTTTTAACTATAAGGCAGAAGCAATACCAAGATGGGTTTCGTGGAAGGATGAAAATAATCCTAAATACTGGATTTTTTTTGTCCTGTAACTCTTCTGAACTCTTTTGGCTGTAAAGATAAGCTTGGAGGAAATGAGCTAGCGGAAATGTGAGAAACAATGCATCTTCCAGCGTTAAACAAAGGAGCACGCTTTGACTTTTGTGGCAATCAGAAGTTTAAATTACACATCACTATTAGTGAAGTAAAATATGTCCAATTAAATGCCAGAGAACTGAAAGAAGACATAAATTATATAAAAAAACAACACTGGTTTTCAAAAATCTATGAACCTCTGTTAAAATTACACGTTTTTGTGGTGTAAAAAACAATTTCACACTAAATTTGACATATCTATAACGGGTGTTTTTCAATCAAAAACAACCTGCTGAAGAGAAAAAATACTAGAATGTAAAAAAAAAAATGCAATTGTCTTGGCTTCGCATCTGTCATCATTTACAGAGATTCTGATTAATCCGAATTTAAGTTCACCTGACACCTTATAACGTTGATGAAACTGGACATTTCTCAATTACTGATAAAAGACAGATTGTGCTTTAGTGGGCTGCCGAAAGGCTGAGTCCAACGCCGGTCATTTGCATCAATGACCTCAGCTTGTGCGAGACTCAGTCGCTCCAATTTGGTGCTGACTGACTTCCTGAGTCCAACGCCGAACAACACCGTGGCTACAATGAGGCACGGTGGTGGCAGGTTTATGCTCAGGGTCTTCTGATGGAACTAGGACTTTGTCAAGGTTGATGAAACTGCAAAATGTTCTAACCATCAGGTAGTTCTGAATCCAAATATTCCGGGCATTATTTGTGAAGAATACATTGTCACATAAAAAATGTGAGTAAAGTTTAGACATGATTTATCACAGCCTCATCTTTCTACACTTCCAAGGACCACCAATATGTCATCTGAAAATGTAGTTTAATAACTTTTCCTTCTCTCAGATTGTCTAGCGTAGCCGAAAATTAGTGCAAGGACTCTGAAAAAAACAAACAAAATAATAATAAAAGAAAAACTGCATGCATGTTTTTGGGTGTGCATGCATGACGAATATCAAATGTCACTTACACCATCAGGCACCTCTGGGACACCTGCAAAACAAAGCCAAAGGACATTCTCAGGAAACAAAAGGAGAAGGATATGGAGGAGGACTTACTTAGCAATCATAATTTCCACAAGCAGCGCTGTGGTTCCAGGAAACAAGGAGCTTCTCAGGATGATTTAAAATGCATTGTAGCCACTCGCACAGCTTTTAAACACAGGCAGGTTTTATGGTGCACAGAAATAGCGTTTCCGTTTTAATTTCAGCAAAAGACACTGATTCAGCAAAGCAACACCGTTACTGGACAATGGGCAGCAGCAATCTCCTTGGCATCGAACAATTAAACGGTTGGTCACCAAGTTTGAACGAGAGCGCAAACTGTTTGCGTGCATTGCTCAAACAGGAAGTTCTCTCTGACGAAAGCAGGAAGTGGCCACCTGGAGACTGAGCCTACTGTTTTAATGGGTCATTCTTTCACTAACAATGAAATGTCCACAGTCTCGGTTGATCCTGTTTCCTGTTTTCTCTCTCTCTCTTTCTCCCTAATGTCAACAATTTTTCTGTTCACTGGTTTGCTAAGAAGGATTTCACTAAAGTGAGTGACGACTGCCATACCTTGCTGGGAGTGTCGGACTTCGCTGTAGATGTTGCACGTGCTCTGCTTCGCTGGAGCTAACATGAAACAAAAATATTAGTCTTTTAAAGAATATTGCCGTGTAAATTTACGTATGTGTTTTTTTTTTTAATTTTCTCTCACCTTTGGTTGGGTCTGCGTCTTTTATTTGAACCTCAGTATATTCAGGTTCAGCCTGTTTTTCTGGTAACGTGCTGCTGTTCTGGTCATCCGACTCTGCACAACAGTTTGGCCAAAGTTAGTTTTCTCTACAATAGCATTCTCAATTTCCACATATTTAGACGACAGCTGTTGACGCACCATACCCACCAGAACCTGAGACGTGGTCGCTCCAAACACTTTTCCCCATCATGGTTGGGGTGGCTGAACAGGGCAGACAAAAAACATCAGCAGTGTTGATTAATAAAACCTTCTTATCGCTCCAGTACACTGCATTCCACTGCATTGCTTTGACGGATGACCAACGTTACCATTTGCATCAATGACCTCAGCTTGTGTGAGACTCAGTCGCTCCAATTTGGTGCTGACTGACTTCCTGGGGTTGGGTTGAGACAAAGCACAATGAACAGAGGGCGTTTCAGACATGTTTTGACCTTAGGGAGCATATTTCATCATAGCTTAGTGCAAATCTTAACAGTACTAACACGAATAAAAGCAGATAAGCACTGTGACACACTTCTCTGTCACATTTTGGAGGGAGGGCTTCGTGAAACAGTGAGCGCACTGCCATGTATTAATGATAAGGCGTTGACTGAAGCTGTTTTAAACAGAAAACTGACTACTAAGACTTTTCCATGGTGTAACAGACTGATATCTGAGCTAGGTGTTCCTTATGCAACGTTTCTCAGTCGTATACCTGCATGCTTTCATTCTTTGAAAAGTTTCTTACACAGTTCTCAGTTTTGGAAATTATAGCTATTGAGAGTCAGAAGTCCACAAATAAATGTAGAAATAATAAAGCGTGCCCTTTAAGAGAGGTGATCTTTGGATAAGTCCACGAGCAAATACCACTTACACTGACAAGTTAGCCGTTCTTTTCCTCTTAAAATGGAAAAGCCGTGTTTTTAAGGCAATCACAAGGAAGAGGATGAGGAGAAGTATGAAGCAGAAGACAATGATAAGTGCTTTCTTCCACCCTGCCATTTTCACTGTGGAAGACATTTTTTTCAATTACTGAAAGACACTTCACTCATAATTATGTGAATTTGCGCGCCGCTCTAACTTGTTGTAACCCACCTTCGACTGTGACAGGTTCACTCTGTTTGGGTTCATCAGCTGGGTTTGAGCTCGTGCAGTAGTATTTCCCAGAGTGTTTTTTATGGGCGTTAGACATGCTGTGGTATCCTTCTAGCTTATTGGTTGAGAGGGAGGCCAGCACTCCATTGGACTCTTGGTACCACGTGAAGTTGATGGGCCGACTGCCTGCCTGTACAGAGCAGACGAGTTTCATACTTTGTCCCTCAGTGATGTCCTGGCTGGGCTGAATGGTCAGCTGTGGCTTTGAGGTGGGCTCTGCGCAACAGAACGTGTGTTAGAAATGCACATGTTCTGAGAACAAACTGAAAAAGCAACATTTACAACAACTTACCAATAATATTGGTTGAGTTCAGTAGTTTCTGCCCTAAAGCTGTTTTAGAAGGTGTACGTGGATTATTACTTGCATGGCATAGAAATGCTTTTAACTCGGAGGTCTTGTGGATTGGAGGTACGTCAAAGGTAGCCTGGTCCTCAGATCTGCTCACCTTCCTGATCATCTTCTTCCCGTTATGTGTAAAAAGGGTGTACACGATGGGAAAAGTCCCTGTGTGACTGTGACAGATCAGTTGAAATCCCTTGCCTACAAAGATTTTGCCCCCGACCACATTCAGCACCGGATCTGAAACAGGGACTGGGAACAAAAACAAGACAAAGGAAAGAATGAAAGGCAATTCATTAACTGTTTGAATCAAACTTTGATTCAAACAGTTTCTATTTATCTGGTAGTGGCCAAAATACATGATCAGTTTAACAGATTGAAGCCTGAGCTGTTTTGTTTCATACAAAAACTCAGTTGAGTCCATCCAGTAGCTTGAAGGAGATTTGTGTCTTCTTCTTGTGCTGACAGGTTTATGGAGATGCTGATGTTGCTTTCCAGCAGGACTTGGTACATGCTCACACTGGTTACTGTACTACTTCCTGTTTATCGTACGACCATAAAGCCAATCTGCTTGATTGTGCTGCAAGTACAACAGAAATAGACCAAGCAGAAAATCTAATAGACAGAATTTGGGGTTTTCGTTAGCTGTAATTCATACTCATCACAACACACTAATATACTGAAATATATCAGCCTGCTGTATATTGAATTTATGGACCATCTAAGTTTCACCAGCTAAGCACAAAATCTGGTTCAGATTGTTTTGCTAGTCCTTTAATGTTAAGTCAGTGATGTTATAGTTTAGGTTAATATGTCGGCTGGCAAATCTAGAAATAAGATAATTTTTACTCAGCCAGAAAGTTTGTTTTGTTGAAATTTTAAATGCTTTCCTCAAATGATATTAAAACTATGTGGACATAAACTGGAGTCAGTTCATAAATATCGATGGGCTGAAAAACAACATGGTTTTCAAAGAAATAATTTATCTGCTTTTATCTTATTTTCATTGAAAAAAAATTTATCTAGAATTATCTCTCTTTCAAGATATATGAAAACAAAATGTTGACTAGCATTAAAGCATTCAATACCTTCAATACCTTCTAACAATTGCTGACCAGCTTTTTGTACATTTTCACATGGTACTTTGACAATTTATATTTGGTAATAAACTCTAAGTTTTTCCAGTCTTTCCTTCACCATAATCTTTAGCTGCCTTCACAGATTCTCTAGCGGATTAAAGTTAGCCTTCTGGATGGGCCACTCCAAAATTTTGATGTTAAAGAAAAATGTAGTTAAAATTAAAATTTGGGGCATCTAAAGGGCTTTAATCTGCACTTTGATCTCTGGTAAATGTGGTTAGTAAGTGAGAATCATTGAATTGATTCAAACTGCATACATCAGAGGACTTACCTTTAGCTTTAACAGTAACTGTTTCGCTCTCCTTATGAAAAGAGGTTGAAATACGAGTGCCCTCAACTTTACAGGAGTAGATGCCGTTACGGTTGCGGTCTGCAACAGCAACATATGTGGCCGAACTGATCAACTGGGTGCCATCTTTGTAGAGGTGGTATTTCAAAGTCTTGGGGTCAAACATCTGAGGAAAGAAAACCTTGACTGAACAGTGAAGTCTGAATCGTTCTCCTTCAAACACGTCCACAGGCTCCAAATGCAGCTGGGGCTTTGAGAATACCTCTGTTGGACAAAGAGAACAAAATTCATGCACAATATATAAATTGTTATCGTATATCGTGCAGTTGCAGCAACAGCTTACTTGGTGCTACATTTCGTCATGAGGAGAACTTGCCTTTGACTTTGAGGGTTTTATAGTTTTCTTTTTGGACGTTTCTCCACTCCGTCTTGCAAATAAGCTCTCCAGAGTCTGTTGGTTTCGGTCTAAATCGATGAATGAGAGGTTTACCAGTGGTTCTATTGAGAACAGCCCGGTCCTTTAAAAGGAATATTTCAATGTCCGCTAGATGAATCTGCACTTTACAGGTCACTTCTATTATGTCTGGTTCATAGATATCGTTGGGTAATATAGTCATGTACGGGACGATGTTGAGCTCTGTGAAGCATAAATTAAAAAAAGTAAGGCACACTCATTTTCTCTTGAAGCAGTGATGTCTAGTGGAAACCAACGACTTCATACAAATACCTTTGACTTTTACTTGAATCTCATTGCTGACGTTAGAGCTTGTGGGACCTGAGACCAAACTGATCTCGTAGTCACAGGACAGAAAGCAGTCCCCTATGTGGCTGAGTGTCACAGTGGTCTCTAGAAAGTTATTGGTGCTTCGTTGCTTCTTTATCCGCTGCGGCTGTCCATCTCTAAATGTTTTGTAAAAGTTGAATGTAAGACTTCCTTTCTCATCTGGAGCACTGCAGGTGACTTTGAACTCCTCACTTTCATAGGGTGTTGAATTATTAAGATGAAGAATGGGGGTTTGTAGGCCTGAAAGGAGGAAGCCCATAGGGACAGTGAAAATCACTTGAAACGTACACACATACCTTACAAAAGTGTTCACACAGAGTCAATTTTTGTTTTAAATACATTTGATCGCTATAAGCTTTTGGATATTTCATAGAGATTAGCAAAAGACAAACATTAAGCAGTGGATGATTGTCAAAAGGAAGGAAGAATAGGTTTTATTTTCCTTTTTGCCAATGAAAATTGTCAAAGTGTGGCATGCATTTGTATTCAGCCTCCTTGAGTCAATACTTTGTACAGATGCCTTTCATAAAAATCACATCTTCAGGTCATTGGGAATGTCGTACAAGCTTTTGACATCTAAAGAAAAAATGCTTTGCCCATTCTTATTTGGAAAATAACCCAAAGTTTAATGTTAATGGATGGATGGTATCTAAATAATCTGCATGACTTCACATATTATGAACCTGGACCAGGATGGACTTATACAGAACCTGCGTCCAATGCTTAGCTAATATTTGGCATCAACCCCTCAGACCAGAAATGTTCACAGAATTAACAGGAGTTGCAGAACCCATAAAATTAGGCTATATGCAGATGATGTGTCGCTTTAACTCAAAAATGTTGTGCAGTGTTGTGCAAACATACCTTTGACGTCAAGCGTCTTGGTGTTGCTGAACTTGCGCTTGTTCTTCACAGAGACTTTGCACTGGTAATTTCCCGAGTCGACTGCCCTGGCCGGGTTGATCTCATAGTAAGTAGAGTCCTCTGTGGTGTTGGCTGTGTGGATTTCGACACCATCCCGCATAAACTCGAAAAGGTATCCCAGCTGAGAGATGTTGCTGGAACTGACGCGTGCGTCGCAGCGAATCTTCACCTCGGTTCCACTCTGAACATTGTCTTTAGGCAGGATCGAGAGACCAACAGTGTCTATAATAAATGCTGTGGAATCCCGTAGAGGCACACAGAAGCAAGAAAAAAAAACAAAAAAACAGTAGAGGTAAACAGTCAGAAACACGAAGGAAGAATGACTGATGCAACAAACACAACAAGTGGGAGGAAGGAAACACTGTTTGGTCCCATGTCTGCATGAGGAGTGCTGCTACCAGCTTCCACCTTTTTTTCAGCAACTGAGTTTTTACAGAAACAAGCTGTCTCAGTAACTATTACTTTTACACATAAATATAAGTTGGGCACTCTACTATTAGTTACGGAAGTAACATTTTACATTGGTTAAAGATAGAAAACTAACTTCTAGCATAAGTAGGTCAGCATCATAATTAAGCTCAGCAAAAACAAACAAACTCAACAAATGTCTTGAAAACTATCTGGTTGAAATACTTTTCAGGGAACTTAAGTTTCCTGAAGGCAATTAGCCTGACTTCAGAACAAACTTGATAAAAGAGCAAGCCTAACTATGCCTCAGGAAGATTTTGAAAACATTATTAATCTTTGACATATTTTCTCTTTCATTATTGTAGCCTGTAGTAAGTTGAAATCATTTTGATGATTCTAACTAAACTGAAGCAATCAAGGTTTGGTCTGATTTAACTTCAGACAGTGAGGAAAAAGATTGGTCTTTATCCAATGCATTTGAACTGGTGGTTACAGCTGTATTAACATTTCCAATGATATTTTATTAAATTGAGATGCACATGTTGTTGTTTTTTTTAATAATGAACATTTTTTATTGTCCCTGTATTTCCTTAAAACATCAATTGCTTATATACAGTATCTTTTTTTATTATTATTATTTCAAGGACATGCCTAAAAAAAGATTCTGCTGTAAATTTTACAACTCCCTTTAATGAAGCTCCTTATTCTACTGAAGTGAAATAATGTTTTTTTTTCTTTATTTTTCTTTGAAAATCTATATAAGAAAGCTGTTGCTTGTGTTTTTAATGCGCGCCCAACACTTGGTACAAAGAACTTCGGGAAGGAAGAGGGTGTGACGGAGATTTACTAAGAAAACTAAATGTTAAGTAAAGCTTTGACAGGATAAAATGTGAACAAATTTTGTCCTCCACGTTATTTTCGTTCCGTTCAATTTAAGACGATGTGAAAGATTTTTGAAATCTCATACTTGATATATATATAAAAAATAGTTTGGATGGATTGAAAATACCATAAAAATACTTTTTAGATACACAAAAAAGCATTACTTACATGACTCTCCTGTGGCGCACTTCACTGTATTAGATAAAAAAAGAAACGAGAGGAAGGAGAACAAAAAAGTGAGAATCCAGGGATTTCGTTTAAATCATGCATTATTCTTTATCCGTAAAGAAGCACAGCAGCGGATTCTTACAGACGAGGAGGAGGCTGGAGAGAAGCAGCAGCAGTAGTGATCCTGGGGGTCCGGAGCCCATCTTGAGTGAAGGCGGTTCGCTGCTGTGAGATCAAAATTCAACTCCTGTGAGCAGAAGAAGAGACAGAGGGACACTGGAAGGGACGGAGGAGGACCTTGCAGTGGGAGAAGTGGAGTGTGTATAGAAAATGAAGACTGTCCGTGGGGGCGTTTCTGTCACTAGAGGCGTGCGGCTTGTCTTATCAGCGTTGACTGCCCAGAAGCGTACGCTGCTTCCTCAGGAACCCAGCATTACTTTGCTGTTTTCTTTAGTTGTGAAAAGAGGAGAGAACAAAAAGAAGAACCCGCCAACCCGCTGAACTCACATCCTCCTCGGTTTTGTCTCGGAACAGGAGGCTTGTGTTAAGGAAATAGAGAGATCTTACCAAAGGTGAAAGGCTGAGTCAATCAAGAACGTATCAAAAAGCATTTTGATTATTATTTCATTAAGCAAAGAAAATGAGCAATGACTCACAGCTCTGGAGTCCAAACCGAGTTCGGAGAAAACAGTCTCCCAAAAGTGAAATTTTATGAATAAAATTGATAGATTGATTGAAATAAAACAAAGTTCTGTCATGACACATGTTTCTCGGAGAAACAGCAGCTGAAATATAAGTTGTGTCACAATCTACCAGCTTGTACCAAACGTATTTTTATGCTATGAACTGCAGATTTTGCAAACTAACCTCAAACCTGTCAGACAACATGAAGAAGGATTAAAACAAAAAACAACGACGACGACAACAACAACAACAACAACAACAACAACAACAACAACAAAACAATCCAAATTGTGCCCCGATCTAAAGAGGAAATGTTGTGGACATCTATCAATCAGGAAAAAGTTACAAAGCCATTTTTAATTATGACTAATAGTGACTATGGAGAATCACAGTGAGCCATGTTTAATTATCTGAAACACTTCAGTTGACAACGTAAAGTGCTGGATACCTTTTCACACCACTGTACATAATGATTTTCCAATTTGACCTGAATTAGTAAAAAACAAAACAAAACAAAAACAACAAAAAAACAAACAGTGTGTTTTCATTCTACAGGTTCTCTGGACTCTGGGAGGAAACCCAAATTATCCTGGAGGGACTACATATCCTTTCTGGCCTGAAGGAATGAGCTGGAGAGAAAAGCCAAACAAAAGGATGTCTCGGTTTCCCTCCATGACCTGTCGCCCCCAGCGACCCGACATCAGTCAAGCACAAGACAATAGAAGGACGGATGGAGAAAATGTTTAATCAATAACAATCAATCAGTCCCAGGCAAACAAAATTAGGTGAATGAAGTCTAAACTAAATAAAATAAATTATGAAATTGAGACTATTTGAGACATTTTCAAGAGGAAATATGTACAACATGACTTCCGATATCAATGCTCTGGAGAGTAAATTAACCCTGTTAAATAAAATAAAAAAAACTGTTCCTGTGAATGCCAAAGGATTTATTGAAAATCTGTTCAGAAATCAAGTTTACTAATATTTACAGTATGCCTATGTGTTTCTGTGCATAAAAAATAAATACATAAATAAAAAAATGCCTGGTGGAAACGTAGAATCAGAGACAGGGTTTTGTTTTCCCATTACTGACTCTAATTAGGATGACTATAAGATTTTAACAAGAAAAACTTACAGCTTATGTTGTTTCCCCCCCCCATTGCACAACAAAACTGATCTACAGCGACTGCTTAGCAAAAAATGCAAACATAAGATAACGAACATTTTTAAAGGGCGCAAAGCAATTGGGAGCATTTTTTAAAATTTTACTTCTTGACACTTGCTGTAACACTTTCATAAAGAGCGCCTCATCCTAAGATTGCTATGTTACAGCTAGCATTTCTACACATTATCTTTTATACATTTTGTCACATGCACCAATATTCGTGGAGTTCACACGTTTAGATTTCCTCCTCTGTTGTTGTCAAACATTGTTAGCTTGCATGGTAACTCCGACCGCACACACACACACACACGGAGTGTTTCAGCTACATTCCTGTTTTCTGTTTGATCCCACGGCGGCTTCCTGAAGTCAAAAGGGGGGGGGTGGCCCATCCTAGACGAGGAATCTGCAATTGCTTGAACCAACTGCATGTCCTGTAAAAGAGCAACATATTTTATTAAACACCTCTTGAATCAATGCATCATTTGGTAGTCGCGTCTTTCCCTGGAAGCTGCTGCAGGCTGGTGCCGCAAAACAAATCAGTCATCTCAAAGGGTCGAACCCTGCTCTGACCCAGCAAGATCTGAAAACAGTAAACCCAGCTATTAATACATTTTGCAGGAAAAAACAGAGACCAGTTACATCTTTTGTTTTCTACCATTCCTCACATGTTGCTGAAGCCGGATACTTGCACATAAAGCCACTGCTGGACATTAAATCAGACTAAGCTTTTGTCATTGTTCATCTGCAACACCTGATGTTGTGGGACTTTTTGTTGGCATTTGTTTCCACACGATGTCATTTATTTATTTTTGTTTAAATGCATCAGTCCCTCCTGCAGTACAACACCTCATCTGAGAGTAAAAAGTGAAATTAGCAAAACCTTCCCCTACTAATAAGCTAACACAGAGAGAGAGGACGGTGTCTTTAGTTTTTGAAGGCCTGGTTTCTTAATGCAGTGCTGTGCAGCAGCATGCAATCCCTCACTGTGACCACTAGGAGGCGCTGAAGACTGGCAGATGAAATGTGATGGCAAACTGCTTGCTCTCTCCCAAACGTCTCCATCGTACTTCTCAGTCATTTTCTCTGTTTTCCAAATAATTTCAGTCAATTAAAATATCGGTAAGAAATGCTTCACTGGGATGAGATCAGGTATTTGACTCGGTAAACAAGTTTAAGTATTTATTTCTGCATCCAGTGTTTGATGAAAGAACATGTGTGGTTAAAGCTGCTGCTTTAATGGATGACTCACTTGCTGGGGATTACTCTTTTTCACATCATTTTGACTCGTCACAATAATACTTTGCAGGCTAATTATATAAACAGCACTGACCATTTTGTAAATCAGTACATTGTTATTGATGTTTCATCTTTTTCTAATATGGAGCTACAAGCCTTAGCTAAGCCACTGTGAGTAATGTGACTCATAAGTTTCCTACCTTGTTATTTTTTTGTTTTTTTTATTTTGAAAAAAAGAATAGCTTCTGGAGACAGAGGTGTGGTTGTCACCCACCAGCATGATAACAAGGATTTTAAATGTCTTCTGCTTGTTTGCGTTTCCTTGAACTGCTGCAGTTCAGATTACTCAAAGGTAGTTTTGTAGATTCTTCACCCTGATGAACATCAACTTTTTCTTTAAGAAATCTAATTTGATAGGCTTGTGTCGCAAAACATTTCAACTCCGATATGTTGTGAAGGTCTGGATTTAATGAAGTAAGGCAGGTATTCAAACCTGACTCCAATTAAAATGACACAAACAAACACTGCCTCACATTCAAAAATATGTCAACATGTAAGCCTTGATATCCACATACCTTTAGAAATTACATCGTTTAAAAAAACAACATACAGACAGGTTTTGATGTATTTAGCTTAGTAATTATAGGACTTGGGAGTACTTTATATAGAAAAGGAAAAACAAATGGTGCATACAGTTATTGCTTCATCCAGAAATGAGACAGTTAAACACAGAAGCATGAAGCCATTGGTACCTTCCATGAAAAATGCTAATGATAGCAGTAGGGTTATACATTGCTTTAGCCAGGAAGCAGATGAATACTCTGTCAAAATGAATGTATTACATTGTACTGCACTGCATAATTACCATATTTTCAGTTATTTAGAGCTTTGAGAGTGTAGAAAGAATGACAACACTGAGTAAAAACCCACGCAGAAAATTAGCTTTTAGGATATGCTTGGTAAAAAAAAAAAATCGAAAAAAAAAAAAAGAGGCTGGGAATAAAATGTAGCGAAACCCCTGTGAAAGCGTAAGTCACCCAACTTCAGTAAAATTTTGAAAAACTCCACCAAAATGGGCGGGGCCAAGAGACAACGATGAGCGGAGGGAGTCAGGATGAGGGAAAGACCAACATGTCACTTCGTCACAATATTTAGAGACTTCTCAGACCCATGTTATGACTTTTTTTTTTTTTTTTTCCAAAAATGCAAATCGTAAGTTTTATTGGAGACGTCTATGGCGAAAACGAGTGAAAGCACCCATTGCTCTGCAATAACTGTCCTCAGAGTGAGAAGCAACCGCTACCATCGGCCACGCTCTCTTCCTAAGCATTAATATATTAATCCCTGACATATTTCCAGTCACCCTGCAGCAAACTGGCTGCAGCTAGAGCAGAGGAGACCCACTCCACTCTGCGTCCACGTCACACCACGAATCACACGGGCGAAACCAAGAAATGCTGTCGATCAAATGCTCGCAAATGCTTGCTATTCAAAGTCCTGGTGAGTCTGAATGAGACGGTTTTAGACGCGAACATCAACCGTGCTGTTGTAACCAACAGGAAAATTCAGCTGCAGTAGCCACCATTCGACCTAAAGAGGGCAGCACTAAGTTCTGTTTTTTGGTAATATATATATATATATATATATATATATATATATATATATATATATATTGCAGAATTGAACACATTTACATGAAGATAGCAATTTAGACAGTTTAACTGCAAAAAACTAATAAACAAAAAAAAAAGATGATTTGCGGGTTAATCACTTAAATTCATTTAATTAATTAAGAAAGAGTGAAAGCGACCAGAATGTTTTTCTACCAACTTCTCCACATTTTGGCCTTAAGGAAACCTCCCTCCTCTGTGACTCTCAGAATGAGTGAAAGGTCCTGGATGATGTGCTGTGACATGGAGATGTTTCTGCCTGTGGCACAACAGCCTGCAGGAAGCAGGGAGCTTGTTGTTACAAGGCAACACTTTGAGGCCACCTGCTCTACGCAGCATCCCATACAAACTCCCATCATCTGTCATTGTCACTGTGGTTCACAACTCTAGTTAAAAATATTGGGTCTTTTATTGGGTCTTAAGCTCTCTCTCTCTCTCTCTCTCTCTCTCTCTCTCTCTCTCTCTCTC